>NW_008595368.1:0-1388 GCF_000691845.1 Merops nubicus | reverse complement strand
CTTTCCCTTTATGTGGATATCAGAACTGTCTTACATTCTCAGAACAAGTATTATCCTTTAATAAGGAGTCAACAAAGGTCTTGCTGCTGAAATATCTTGCTATCTGAATACCAGTACCATGCATCAGAAATATTCCCTGTAATCTGGTGCCAAATTAGAGGTAGTGAAAGTTCTAAATTATAACATTTCACTCCTGTAGAGCATGCAGAAATGCCCAAAACTTATCAGAATGTGTGACTGACTATCTAGGGAGATGTTAATTTGCTGTTAATGAAAAGGGTTTCAAAACACCATGAAATATGCATCTAATCATCTTAAATGAGGGACTGCCTACTTACGAACAAAACTAAGAAATCAAGAGATGTTTTTATTACAGAAATTCTGTTTGAAAGAGGAATGCTTAAAGTTTTGTCCATAAGTCATCTGAGATAAATGAATGAAACAATATCTATCGTTTAATCAAACTAAACATCCCAAATAAAAACAGGTTCACTGCCATAAGAGGCTGTATACACCTACAACACATCTGCACTAGTTTCTCCATGTGAAAATAGAAACATGTGGGCAGCATTACATAATTAATTCCACGGTTACTTCTCAAATCTTGGTAGTAATCTACAAAGACCTATGAACAGTAGCTGACCTTCTTATGTATTAACATGTACAAAAACTTTCTGCATTTTATATAACCTTTTCTACCAACCTCAGAAATTTATAAAATTTTTACATATATCATCAGCTTGATAGACTGAGAAGGGGATACAGAATCATTGTTTCCAGTGTTGTTGTCTCAAGAATAGTGATATTCTGTCAATCAACAGGGTATATAGTTTACTTTTAACACTCTCATTTTGGTTTTTAATCATGTGGCAAAGAGGATAAAAATATTCAGGTTAGAATTAGAATCAACAAATTACAATATGGATGATATTGAAGGTACCAGTGGAGAGTGCCTAGTCCAACATCCAGCTCAAAGTAGAGTCAACTACTGCAGGTAACTCAGGACTATGTCCAGCTTGGCTTTGAATATCTCCATGGATGAAGTCTCCATCACCTCTCTGGGCAATCTGTTCCAGTGTTTGGCCATTATCACTATGAAAAGGTTTTTTTCTTATGTTTAAACAGCTTTTTCTTATGTTTCATATTGTGCCACAGTCTCTTTTCCTGTCAGTGGGTACCAACGAGAACAGTCTACCTCCCTCTTCTTCATTCCCTCCCATTGATAAGATCCTCCTGAGCCTTTTTATTTCCCAAGATGAGGAATCACAGCTCTCTCAGACTCTCTTCTCCACCTGACAGATACTCCAAGCCATTAACCACCTTTATGCCACTTTATTGGACTTGCTTTAATAAGTCATAGGATCAAAGAATCATAGAATCATTTAGGT
>NW_008595367.1:270-1783 GCF_000691845.1 Merops nubicus | reverse complement strand
ATGGGCCCATGTTGAAGCCATTAGGAGAACACGATCTCCTGTGAGACCAGCTAGAGAGGGACAGTGTCCCCTGTGGTCTCTCCTGTGTAGGTTTGGAGAGCAAATGAGCGGATGGGATGGAAAACCTACCCCTGCCCTACAGACACGAGTGCTTTACTTAGAAGGTAAAGCAAAAAGAAAAGAAACATCTTCCAGAATGGTGACAGCTCCAGTACATTGTGATCAGGAGATGGGGCAGGATCAGAGACCTGGCTTGTACAGGGCTTTGAGATGTCACAGGAGGATGAGCAGGAGATGGGGCAGGAGCAGGGACTTGCCTTGTGCAGATCTTTGTGGTGTTACAGCTGAATGAGCTGATG
Organism: Merops nubicus; assembly: GCF_000691845.1. Taxonomy (NCBI): domain Eukaryota; kingdom Metazoa; phylum Chordata; class Aves; order Coraciiformes; family Meropidae; genus Merops; species Merops nubicus. Next base: position 1,424 of record NW_008595367.1, on the reverse strand, counting down.
GGGTGGAGCTGGCATGTGGGTAGTGCAAGGCTTTGTCATGTCATAATTGCATGAGGAGGTGATGGTGCAGGAGAATAGTCCTGGTCTGTGCAGAGGTTTGTGATGTCACAGGTGGAAGAGCAGGAAATGGGACAGAGCAACCTCCTCTACCTTGCAGGGTTTGTGATATCACAGGAGGATAAGCAGGAGATAGGGCAGGAGCAGGGCCCTGGTTGGTGTGGTTGGTGTAGTGCTATGTGGCGTCATAGGTAGATGAGGAGGAGATGGGGCAGGAGTAGGGCCCTCTCTTGTGGAGGGCTTTGTGAAGTAACAGGTGGATGAGCAGAGGTGGGAATGGTGCAAGCCCCTGGCTGGTGTAGGTTCTTGTGATGTCACACATGGATGAGCGAGACATGGAGTGCAGCAGTGACCTGGGTGCTTCAGGGATTTGTCATGTCACAGGAGGATGAGAAGATGAGGCAGGAGCAGTGTCCTCACTAGTGGAGCTGTTTCTGATGTCCCAGGGGGATGAACAGGAGCTGGGGCAGGAGCAGGGTTCTGGAGTGTGCCAGGATTGGTGATGTCCCAGGAGGCTCAGCAGGAGGTGGGGCAGGAGCAGCCATCCCTTGTCACAGGGGAGTGGGTTTGGCTTTGGGTGGCCCCAAAAGGAGTGAAATCCACCTGATTCAGGGGAAAGCAGCAATAGCCTTGAGCCACCAGATGGAGCAGAGACTCCAGGTTCCATTGGATGGCAAGGTCACTGCATGACCTTGAAAGCAGAGCAACAGGGTGACAGTGTCTGTGGTGTCTCTCAGGTAGGATCCATGTTTGGGCAGAGGAAGGGCCTGGAGCTGGGCTGGGAGGATTTGGAGATGGAAGGGGTCAGGGTGGCCCTCCTGTGGAGTTATCAGGGTTACAGATGGGACCCTCTTGCTTTCAAAACTCCTTCTCAGAGAGGAGCCCACCAGTGGCTCCATCCAACCTCAGACCCATGCAACGGTGGAGGACTAAGGGTCTCAGGGGAGCTGGGGATGTTGGAGGTAAAAGGGGAAACCCTCCCGTGAGGTCCCGAGGTTCAGAATAGACCCCCCCCTTTCCCTCCAAACTCCTTTGGAGAATCAGGGAAGGTCTACCTCTAGTCCCAGACCAGGTCAAGGGTTTCTGTCGACGGGCTT
>NW_008595367.1:0-243 GCF_000691845.1 Merops nubicus | reverse complement strand
GAAGTTCTACCTCTACTCCCAGACCAGGTCAAGGGTTTCTGTCGAAGGGTTTTTGGGGATATTGGGATTTCAGTGTAGTGCTTAGTGCAACTTTTTGCCCTTATAATGGGGGATGCCGACAGTAGTTTGAGGAGATTAACACTAATCTGGGAACTACACGTACCTAGAGATGAACCGAATTCATAGACAAAAAGAGACTTATAAACTAAGATTTATAAGAGACACCAGTGCAGGGAGGGACAC
>NW_008595366.1:0-5477 GCF_000691845.1 Merops nubicus | reverse complement strand
CTTTTTAGGATGTTGGGCAGTGATAGGGCTAGGGAGAATGGGGCAAAACTGGAAGTGGGTAAATTCAGACTGGACGTGAGGAAGAAGTTCTTTACCATGAGAGTGGTGAGACCCTGGAATGGGTTGCCCAGGGTGGTGGTTGAGGCCCCATCCCTGGGGGTCTTTAAGGCCAGGCTGGATGAGGCTCTGGGCAGCCTGATCTAGTGGGAGGTGTCCCTGCTCATGGCAGAGGGGTTGGAACTGGGTGACCCTTGTGGTCCCTTCCAACCCTGACAGATTCTGATTCTGTTTTAGCAGAGGACTTGGTAGTGTTGGCTTAATGGTTGGTCTTGATGATCTTGGAGATCCCTTCCAACCTAAAGGATTCTATGATTCTGTGATTCTATGATGAGAATTCCAAATACTGTTAAGGTCTTCCATTTAGGCATGTTTCTGCTGGAACAATTAAACTAGGCTTTGCTGTTTTGTTGTTAGCTTTTTTTGGTTTTGTTGTTGTCTGTTTGTTGCTAGCAGGAAGGTGGTACCCTTCAGAGTTGTATTAGGCTTTTGAAATATATATTAGTAGTTAAAAAACAGAGTTTTTGACATGGAGGATTTCTTTTTTTTAAATGCAGTCCTTTACAAAGGCACTCCTAATTAAAGTTACTCCTAACTGTAACTCCAGTTACAGGGTCATTAATGACCAACCATGATAGGTAACATTGATTTTATAATTTTTTAAAGGAGGAAAGAAAGTATGTTTACTTAATGTCATGGTTCTTCAGGGCATGCAGTCAATGTCATTAAGTGACTTCTTATCCACTTACTACTAAACTGAGTAAGACTCTGATCTCCCTGATGTGAAAATATATAGACCCTGAGTGAGCTTTTATACATGTGTTGCCCAAATGCCAGCAGTGAAAATCATGGAGATCACAACGCCTTAAGTAAAAATTTTTCTGTGAAGTAAACTTAACTGTTCAGTTTCCCATTTCACAAAAGAGAAGTTTCCGGTCATGCATCCTGCATGGAGAATTGTGTTTTCTGCAGAAACACCTTTGACAAATTCCAGGATATCCAATGGTTCTGTGTTTCTGTGAAAGTTATTATTTAATATTATTTGATAATTATTTGACAGGTATTGTTGTTTGCCAGATACTGACACTTTTATATGTGTCATACATGAATTAAATGTTGGTCATATAAGCCATAATTCTAGATTATTTTTTTAGGCAAGTAGAGCATGTGTCTGTTGTTGATCACAAGCTTTCAATAGAAATATTAAATTGCCCACGTTATGTGTATTTTTTGCTAGTCATGGTAAACCCCTGTTCTCCTGGTTTACTACATTGCATGTGGGTAATGTCTTTCTGTTATGGGAATCATTACATCTATACTTTTTAATTTTTCAGTTCCAAGCCTACTGTATTCTATAGTTTCAGATTTTTAATAATCTTTAAAAGTCACCTCCTACCCAAACTATTCTATGATTCTCTTTTTTTTTTTGTACCGACTGTATACAATACACAATTCAACTAACTTAGCAACTCAGCAGGTTAGTTTGTATTTAATCTCTTCAGCTCTCTTCCAGAACTTCTTGAGAAGAAGAGGCTCATTGATCTTCATACAAACGTTGCAACAGCCGTTTTGGAGCATATAAAGGTATGATCACTCAAGCCCAGCTTCAGTTTTCTATCAGTAGTGCTCCTTACCTGGAGAAATAGATTTGAGCAGAGTAAGATAGGAAAGTGAAGCTTCTCAGTTGTGCTGCCTTTCACAGAAATCACTCTATGACATTGCTTGGTATTGAAGGGTGAGAGGGGATGAATTTTGAATGCCCCGCATGGAAAGTGAAGTGAACATATAGATTTTTTTTCTTTCCAGAATTTACTAGTATACTCTCTCTTTTTTTTTTTTTTTTTTTAAGGTAGCCACAATTTCTATTGTGGGCTGAAGTCTTCCTAAAATAAGGTTATGGTGGAAGTATTTCACTTACTTAAGAGGAGTGTCACAGCAAGTTATGACTTCAGTCTAAGCAATTTTCTGTTCTGCATGTGTTTATCAGAAGGGTACTGTTTACTCTTCACCAGCGAAAATGATACCCAGAGGTGTGTCAATAATGATGCAAGTTACTAAACTGGTCTTTCCAGCAGAGTCTGTTAGACATCTTATGCATAACTTAAGCACTTCAGAAGGATGCTTGTCCTCTTTTCTCTCTTAAATCTGCTTCTCCTGTATCAGAGAACTTGCAGATGGTTTCAGTATCAAGTAGGATAACTTGGAAGGTGGATCTGTTTTCACAGTATGAGAACAGCAATTATAGATGGGGCTTTCAGAAACACTAAAATTCTGGTTTTGAAAGTGATTCAAGCCCCAAGTGTCACTGGAAATCAATAGTTAGAAAATACTACCCCATGCTACTTATAACTCATGGAAGGCAATGTGTTTTTACACTAACTATAACATTTGTAAAGTACCCAAGACCTTTCCTCAGTTATTACTGCTGATTTTTTTTAAACTGTGTACTGTAAATGAACAAAAGATTGATTCTGAATTTTAATTAATAAATTAATGTTACATATTTATAAAATTGGGGAAGAGATAGAAGTGTGTCTCTATGCTTGGCTCATTACTGTAGGGGCTAGTTTATATGCTTTTGCAGTATTAGGCATATCAATTTTAATATCTGGCAATTTAAAAACAGTACATTAATACTATTAAAAGAATAGAAGTTGACAATGTCAAATATTTTATTTGATGCCTTATTTATAAATACACTTTCCTAAGGAAAGTACTGAGATAGCAATGGCAGGCTAACACCAGCAGTGGTTTCTATGTTGTTTGTTGAACAGAGGCCTCTTGGCAATGGACTGGAGTCAGATGCACTCATTCATTCTCTGTTAGGTGATGGTGACCCACTTTTCTGTTACCTGGAGGTGGATGGAATTTACCTCGATCTCCTGCTGCTGCAGCACTCTGCTGCCCTTAGACTCTCTGCTTGGACAGGAGACTGCTGTTAGAGAGCTGCCAGGGAGTGGGGATATGTTTCTCCATAAAATATTCTTAATTCTGCTGTTGTGAAGTGCTGAGGCTCCTTACCTTCTTATTGCATATTTGTTAAAGAAGATTGTGAGACAAATGGGCATGCAGTTTCTTCAATATATTGATGATGTGTGCATCTGTAGCATCGTTTAATTTAGGAGGAATAGTTTCCTTCCTCACCAGATAGTTAGGAAACTACCTTAAACTATTGTAGAAGCACATGGGTTTTCCTGTCGGAACTACCTACACTAAAGCCATTTCACTGAATGAATGTATAGTTCCTTTCAGCTGCTTTGTCCTGTCCATTTTCTCCCCACCAGTGTTACAAACAGTATCTTTCTATCTCAAGCTGTGGAATTTTAATGTGCAGGATGATATGTTACCTAATGGGTTCCTTAAAAATACTCTCAAAAAGCGCAATATCTCAGCTATTATTTTACAAGAAATTGTAATGGCTCCTTGGGGCTGTGGTTAATAGGTTTTATATACAAGTAAGTAATTCTTTGGCAAGTTGCCAGTCATGAGGAGCCAGTGAGGCACCATGCTTCTCTTCAGGTTTCTGTATTTTCACATTTAAAATAATCTGGAAGCACATTCTTTCTTTAAAGTAGACTGTTTGTATTGTTCGTTACGTTTTTTTCCTACACAAAATATATGAGAATTTTTCTTCGCTACAAGACCTGCTTTTGATATACTAAGTGAATTTAATTTTTCTTGTGGTCATATTTTGGTGTTCAGTTTACAGCTGCTTTCCACATTCTCTTGGATCCTTTTCTAAGACACAGCAAGAGGAAACCAGAAATAAATCACGTACTTAGGGGTCTGGGCAGTTTTCTGGCATATTTAAGTGTTCAGTGAAGTAATGGAAAGAATGCATCACTTTTTTCACGAAGTGAACCACCGAGTACTTATTGTCAGTGCTTAGAACAAATACATCCTTGTTTTGCATTGATTGTTTTTTTCTCTGAAGAGACTGGTGACTGAAGGACTGTACCCAACAGATAATGGATCTAGGACTGGATTTACAGATATCTTTCTATCTGCTTTAGTTTAAAGTAATGCTTCTCTTCGCATGTCATTCTAGTATGAACACTGGGATTACTCTGGTATGTTAAATTGTTACGTATGAAAAGGTGTACATGCACACTTTTCAAAAATTATTAATTTGAGATGGGGCAAATGAGACAAAATCTTGCTAGAATTCTGTACATAGGAATTTAAGTGGCAGATTTTTATGTGAATTGTTATCTGTCTTAACTTACACTTGTTTGTTTAGGGTTTGGGGTTTTTTTAATACCTGCATAATTTTCTTATCATGTGTGTAAGACAAGCTGAGAGAGTTGGGGTTATTCAGCCTGGAGAAGAGAAGGCTCCGGGGGGACCTTATAGTGGCCTTTCAATACCTGAAAGGGGCCTGTAAGAAGGCAGGGGAAGATCTGTTCTCAATGGTTTGTAGCAATAGGATTAGAGGTAATGATTTTAAGCTAGAGAAGGGTAAATTTAGGTTAGACATTAGGAAAAAGTTCTTTAATATGAGGCTAGTTGATCACTGGAACAGGTTACCCAGAGAGGTGGTGGAGGTCCCTTCCCTGAAGACATTCAGCGTCAGGCCTGATAGGGCCCTGAGCAGCCTGACCTAGTTAGAGATATCCTTGCTTGTTGTAAGCGGGTTGGACTAGATGACCTTTAGAGGTACCTTCCAACCCAATACATTCTATGATTTTGTTTGACCTCAAGGCCTGATACTCTGAATTACATCACTATTGGGATTGCCAGTGGCCTTTCAAGTTACCAGATTGTAAAGCAATTCCACTGTTTTGTCTACTGTGTTTTAAATTTTTTTTCTCACTGTGTGAACAGAAACGGTGAAATATATAACGGTGAAGTCTTTGTGAAATATATATGGTCAAATTACAGTGGTCCAGGCTGTTTTTCTGTAGTTCAGAACTGATAATTGAATAACTTCCCAGTAGACAACAGCTTTTTCCGAGTCCAGTTATAGTGACCTTCCTGGCACCATTCCGTGCATTCAGTTGAAGGGAACTGGCTGTAGCTGCCACTTTCAGGCACAGTATAATTACCTGACCTACCTCAGTCATTCTGGGGGATTATTTCTGGTTGTTTTCTGTCAGTATCTTTAAGAAATTCCTGTCTGGAATTTCTCAGAAAATGTCTTTTCATCTGTATGTTCTCTCTCTAAAAGGAAGAACTTGGTACTGTAAAGAGGACAGGAAAGCCTCCTACAATTCCTCACAAAAATAACCCACTAAGAGATTTCAATGGGCCTGGCTTCCACTTCTCTGCTTAATCAAGAAGCAATGTTGTGCTCATTTTGGAATGCTCAGGTAGAGATTCCTATGTACTTCAGTAATTTTCCCTAAAATAAGTTTTGGCTTACAAACAGCCTGTTTCTAAAGACACTAAGTTGAAAGCTTTCACATATATATATATATATA
>NW_008595365.1:18011-36061 GCF_000691845.1 Merops nubicus | reverse complement strand
CGGCTCCGGCCAGAAACCCCTCCCTGGTCCTCGGGAGCTCTGGCAGAATCCCTGCTGGACAGCACGGGCTTGGAGAGGGGCCTTCGGCGCGTGGCCGAGGGAAGTGAGTCGGGATGAAGGATCTCACTCAACGTACACAGAGGCAGAGGTGAGCAGCGCGTGCCAAGGATGCAACTTACCACCCATCAGATAGGCTTTCAGTTTGAGGGCGAGGGCAGCTGGAACACACCGCGTTTCAGCAACAAGACAGTGTGAGAGCACAAGTAGTGAGGAGTTGGAAAGAGGAGAAAGACAAACACAAGAACATCATGAGACATGGAGATGAGTGAATGAAAGCCAAACTCCAGACAGTTACACGCAGGGAGGAAAAACAGGATGCAGAGGCAGCAGGGTCACCTTTATACAAAGCACAGGGTTTTCCAGAAGGGCAGATACTGTCAGAGCAGCAGAACTGCAGCAGGGTGGGCTTGGGTCTATACATGTAGTAGCTTCTCATGGCACTCTGAGCAGCACCTGCTACTGCACCTTCTGTTGCTGTTAACAGATCCTACACAGCTACAGGAACAAGGAAGCTGCAATCTGCTCTGTAGCACCTGGTCAAGTGACAGAGCTGTCTACTACAAGACCTTAACTAGTGATCATAAAACAGAATAGTAGGTTCTGCAGCTTCCCCATGGAGCTCACGGTTCTGGCTGTTAGGAGAGAGAGGAAAAACCACTGCCTCAGAAGAGTCAACCAACCCTTCTATCCAGATAGGGGATAGAGGTGGGTCTACCCAGGGGGAAAGAGAAGTCCGGGACTACCTCCAAACCACCAAGAGCTGCTTTTCTGACTAACTGCTCTGAAAGCCCACGCTCTCAGCTGGCAGCGGTTAAGGCAAATCAGTTGCACAGACATGCTTAAAACTGTTCTGCTCATGCAAGGGCAGCTTTTTATTTTTTTCCTAAAAAGCACAAACCATATTCCAAGACAGAAGCCTGAAGCTCAGCACTGGGGAGGACAAGCATGCACACAGACAGGTTCGTAAGGGCCTGAACACTTCAGACTGTTTGACAGCCCTGAAATGGAGTATATGACTCAAGGGAGACACTAGCTCCCAATTTGGGTTAGAACTGAAGTTTGTCTCGTTGACTATGTCTGGCAATGAAAATCCTGGTTTTGAAGGTGAGCCTCCCTACTCTGTATAAGAGAGATTACAGCAAGATGTTTTTCCTTCCTGGCTGTTCCAATATCAAACACAAAAGCTGCCAACAAATTAGGCTGCCTTAATAGCATTATTGTCTTTTCACATGGAGGGTGTAAAAGACTGTCAAGATGCCAAGGTAAGCTTCAGCCAGAACTAAATCCTGCTTCACAAAATGGATGGGAATCTTCTTAAGGACATGCCTCTCAGCCTGAGATTTCCAAGTCCACAAAGGCAGCAGCATTGCACGAGGAACAGCTCAGGCAACCAGTACTGCCCCAGAAGGGAAGGTACAAGTTTTCAGGCCCTGGCAGGCTCGGGAACTTGACACTTGGAAAGGCCTACCATCTGGAGCTTGCTCCTGGTTCCTTCTCTTCCAACAAAGTTTTGAGAGTTAGCAACTCCTAAGCTATTCATGCTACTAGACTGGCAGTTTCTTCTCCAAGCTTGGGAGTCCCAGTGTCCCGGCAGGTGCTGCAGGAACAGAGACCCTGTCACCTCCTGAAGAAATGCTGCAGTGCAGGAGGAGACAAGCCAGCTAGGAACCAGAACAGTATGCTCTGCAGCCAGCCTGGCAGGCTGTTGGGGTTGAATGGTGTACAGATACCTCGGAAGGCCTCACGTTCCACATTCTAGGCTTCATTGCCAGTAAGCAGCTGGAATGAAAGATTTCAGTTCCAGAAAAGTGCAGAGCAAGACTGTCTGCCTTCCCTTTTCAACCCAACTCATTTTCTCTCACCCGAGAGCTTCTTCAGTCCAGGCAGCAAGGGACATACACAACTGGCAAGCCCTTTTCCCTCCCCACTGCTTCCCCCCTCACCCTGTCAGGATGGGGACGTCTCACTGTAAGGATCTAAACCTCCAATTAATTTTACAGAGTCTGGAGTGGTGCATCAAGTTCAGGGAAACATTCAGAATAAGGTCTTTGAGTTGTCTGAAGTCACCAAAACTGACCAAAAAAAAAATTCATTTAAAAAGTCCCACACCCATAGGGGCGCTGAAACTTTGCCAAAGGCAAAACAATCACATCTCATGGTTTTCCCTGTGACAGATATTCTTTATATTTCAGTCTCCACACCCTGCTTGCAGAACCACTTTGCCCATCTAGATCCCTTCAGTCCCTTTTCCCTTCCAGCTCTCAAGGTCTTCAATACTAATAAATTCATGGGCAGGATGTCCCTTACCTTCTCACAGGGCTTCAGCCATCCTTCACCATAAAAGCTTCCCTGCACAACTTCAGCTCTTCCAACAAAGGCATGTGCACTTTTACAAAGGCTGTGATGACTGGGCACACCCTGCTTATCCAGCCTAGCTTCCACTGATAGGGTTTAAGAGTGTAAGATGATTTAAGTCCAGTTTTCACCGCTTCAAGTGTCTACAGGGACCTACCCAACCATCCTCCCACAGACTTCTCTAGAGTTTGAAGCACATTTGTAGAATGGCCAATCTCAAGCAGGACAGTTATCTGTCTCTGATATTTCCATGAACTGCTTTGCATCAGGATGACCTGGGTGCACAGCCACGTGTGTAAGGCAGGCACAGCTAATTTAGTGCTAAAGCTGCAGGCTGAGGAGCTTGCCTTTCACTGCTGACTGCTGCTTACACAGTCGCTTCTCCCCACAGGGGCATCAACTTCCTCCACTTTCCTGAAGGTTGCCTGTGGAAGCAGCACAATAAGCAACTGGGGAACTCATTTCAGTTAAAAGTTGTGTTTATTGTACTATCACAACCAAGGAGATGACCCAAGGGTGACAAAAAAAAAAGCAGAGATTGCTTATAACAAGCATGGGTGCCAAAAAGCACTTGTCAAGCTACCTACTAATTAAGCCTGACCCAAAACTTGGCCATTTCACCTGGCAGAGACAAAAGCCTTATTGTGGGGCTAAACACATCTGTAAAGTCATCTGGAAAGGGCAAAGTCAGCACCCACAGGAAGATTTCCAGCAAGAGACAAGGACTTGGCAAAGCAAAAAGGTGAGAATGTGTGCATAACAAAGCATAAAGCCAACACAGCCCTTCCCCATCCCACCCAGTCTCAGACGACATTTCACCTCACCTACCATCAACATTGTAGACCTTCAGGCCAGCCATGTGCTTGGCTGCACGGGATTTGGAGGCTGTTAATAAGGCTGGGTTGTACACTGTGAAATCTCTGTAGTAGTTTTCCAGAACCACCAGTGCAGCTCGCTGGATGCTGGGGAAAAAAAGAAAATACCACCTCAAAACCCCCCATAATGCAACAAATTCTTTTGTTTCCTTAAAATAATAATTAAAAAATAAGAAATAGCCACACTATTTGAAACACGGTTCTCACGCCTACAGAATTGTGCAATATGCAGAATACTAATTACTCTCTCTAGGACCTGAAATTTCATTTGAGATGCAAGATAAATGTCTCTGCCCTCACCGAAATAGGAGGATGACAGGAAATCCCTCAACAAGGGCAGCACAAACTGAAGCCCTAGGCTGCCTGCAGAATGGGAAAACAAGAACGAGAGCTCAGCCCACCTCAGCAGTATAATGGCCATGACAGAGAGCATGCCAGGCATGATCAGAGCACCACTCTGGTTTTGCTGTAGCTGGCTGGCCTAGGCAGAGGGACGAGCTCAGGATGGATGCTTTCCCCTTTGAGTCACCTCCAGCCGCACCTTGCAGATCCTCAGATCTCCTCCAGTTGAGCATTGACAAGGGCCCAATCTTTTCAGCTTTCACAGCAAGATATGATCGATGCCCGAGGAGTACAGCTGCCAGAGAAGGGATTACCTCAGTATCGCTTGTTAGATCCCAGGCAAGGGACAGAACAAGGAGCAGTGACACTCCCTCCATCCTTTTGAAGGGATGCCTTTACATAAAAGGATGACACATAGGAGCAAAACAGTACACGCGCCAGCAGCAGGAAAGGCTCAACCCAGAGGTATCTTCCTTTGCAATCGTTTCAACAACAGAGATATGTCTGTAGGCAATGCTACCAACAAATAGGACAGTGTTTCAAAACAACCCAGAGCTGCTGAAAAATGCCAACGCTCATGTGGTATCTAGGACATAGCTCCCACTCCACGTTGCTCTGGCTGCATGCCATGCGTGGTGTCCGGCTGGCAGGAGCAGTCTCAGCAAATCACCAAGATCGCCGATTCAGCCAGCTGGAGTTTGCCAAGAACCCACACTTCATTGCACTTTGAACCCACAAAAATTATAAGGGAACTGCCAATACATTTGTTGACTGTTAATTGTGAAGTTCACACTTGCCAGCAAAGCCTCTCCTAAGGAAAGCAACCAAGTATTCTCACACATTACAACATAGGAGGAAAACATTACAAGGATGGTAACATGGGAAACTAAGGGATCAACAGCTTAAGACCTGAATTCAATGCTCAGCACTACCACTGATTCAGTCTGTGATCCTGGAGGAGCGGCATAAATTTTCCTGTGCCTTGTGCTAATATTAAACTCCTGCATCACACCCCAGCAATTTAAACACACACCCACACCCCCCCTCTGCCATCCTCATTCTTCAGCTACCCTCCTCCCACTGATCAGTGAATTAAGTGTAGATGTCAGCCCATTCACAATATTCTGAGAAAGAAGAACAAACCCAGACTTGATCACCGTGTACCTTCATCAGTCAGTAGTATGGTGCAGTGCCATATATTTCATTATCTATATATATCTAAGACGATGAATTCGGCTTTTGAAGCAAATTCCATCCTTAGGACTGTTTGGTGGGGTCTTCTGCATCCAGCTAGAACATCTTAAAGCAGCCTGACCTTTCAGGTGCCAGTCTTTCATATTTTCTCATCTCTTTTTTTTTTTTAAAGCAACTCCATTTAAGCAATCAGGTACTGATATGTAATAGAAAGCCACTATCTAATCTAGGAAATAATTTTGCATTAATGAAGCAGTACAGACTGACCCACTGTCACACACACATAGGCAAGAACACAGAATAAGTGAAAAACAGTTTATTTATCCCTGTCTGTCCGATTTCTACTGTGAATTTGCTGCAGCTTTAAAACAAAATTTCATAAAAGAAGTCATGCTGCAGCAACACATTCACCCTTCTGACTGCATTCAAAATGACCAACTTTTTCCACGTCCACTTCCCAGAAAGGTAAAATTCCACAGAGTTTAATCTCAAAATGTAACATTTGGAAAACTAGGACCAACTAAAAACAAGGAGATAAAGAACAGAGTTATAGTCTGCTAATACACTGCACTCATTTCAGACAGCATTGGGACTTCCAGCCCAGCAGTGGGAAATGTTTGGGAGGTGCTCCATTAAGTCCTCTGTTAGGACAAACACAATGCATCACAGAAGAGAAAAACTTATTTTTTAACACTTACACATTTTCCCTGAACCTCACAGACAGCATTATCATCAGGATGCCAGCGTTCCCCACCCACTACCCCTTCCATCCCCTCACTAAATAACCTACCCACCAAGTCATCAGCACATGGACCCAAAACCCAGACAGAATGAAGCTTTTACATCACAATAGGCAACCATCTCTGCCCTGAAAATTAAAGTCCAGCTATTTTTTTGCTGATGCAAAACCAGTACAGGCTCAGTCTCACATTTGAGATACACCAATCACAGGGAGGGTCTGCTCTCCAGGGAGAGAACTGTAATTAAACATCACACTAAGTTTCTACCAGCCCATTTCTGTTTCTCATGTAGTCCATCCTAAGCATGGCCAGCTAGGAAGACGGCTGTCCTGTGACTCTTCAGATTCTCTTTTAAAGAAAAAAGAAATAACATTAAAGCCAAGATGCTGCAGACAAGAAAATTAGAAGGGTCACAATAATTAGTAAGAGCGAGGAGAAGGCTGAATCAGAGTCTTCTGGGCTGCATTGCTCAACCTCTTCACCCACATCAAGGGGAAGCCTCACCCTGCACAGCGCGGGACAGCCAGCCCTGTCCCACGCAGGAGCTGCAAAGCAACAAGAACTGCCCCCCAAACAGGCAGAGCTGTCTGAAACACAGCAGAAAGGGACCCAACACCCTCGTGAAGCAGAATGTGAGAGGAGGAGGGCAACCACAAGCAAATCAGCAACCAGAGCAGTCCTGAGGAGTGGGTAGGAGCAGAGCAAAATTCTAAGGAAGCCTACTGTCTCCTGACAGAAGTTCAGGTTTTTGGGGACTTCCATACTACAGGACAGACCCTCTGCTGCCTTGTGAGCAAGGTGAGGTGGCTGCAGCAAGGCTCCTCTTCACCCCCACGCCAGCTCCAGTGGGAATGGAAGCTGGCAGCCTTCCCAGAGCCCACTGCTTCCTCACAGCAGCGTCTCGGGAGGAGTTCAGCACCATGTCAGTCACTGCATTCATTCACCCCACACCTCAGCAAACAGGCTCTCCTTGCCTATACGATTTTAAAAGAATGGGGAGAGGCAGGAAGAAAATTAGCAGATAAATTCAATACTTCACTGCCTGTTTTGAGAAGGTCAGAGTGAGGATCCTCCTCATGTCCACGGAAGAGGATCTGGCAGCCCAGTATATTTCAGGCAGTGTAACAAACTACCAGAACACAGAAAAGTGTATTAAGACACAAAAAGCATTTTCGTGCAACAGTTCAGACCCAAAACCTATGACATGATAAAAAAAAAAATAAAACAACTTCTTGCACATGCCAGTGGTCTACTGGAAACCCAGTTTCCCTTGTAGGCAGTATCAGTAAGGCTCTACATTTTGTTGCTTGCATTTTGTGTAAGTGAGAGGGGGTCGTTTTTTGTTGTTTTGTTTTGTTTTTTAAAAAAATCATTCCTTCCCTGAAGAAGGTCATGTCATAGCATGCTGCTAAGAGGGAAAGCAAACAAGCAGACCCAACAGAAGTACAGGGTACCTTAGTGGCATTTGGCAGCAAAGAAATGCAGAGTCCTTTACAAACAGTAATGAATTAACTTTACAGGACAACCCAGAAGGTGGAGGAGGGGACTACATGACAAAGGCAGCAACTGTTGCCAGTTTTTTTCTCTCAAAAGGTACATCAGGAACAATTTTGCATGAATGCTTGCTGCAATGTGGGATTTTGATAGTCAAGGTCTTGCCATACTCTGCAGATGAAAGGCCACTTTGGCTTTGTATTGGCCTTCTGTGACATAGCTACACCAATACTGAAATTGTTTGTTTTTTTTTTTTTTAAGAGGATTTCCAGGAAAACAGTGCTCTACTGAAGCAAACCACAAGCAAAGAAGTCTGTTTACATCATCAAACATTGGCTTTGAGCCCTGCTGATTTCTACAAAAAGGGTCTTGTGTCTTCTGAAGTGCTGGGAAAGGGCTAGTGAAAAAAAAAATGAGAAAATAAAAGGCAAAAAGACTGAAGCCACACCTCTATGCCCAAAGCCACGATGGGACACAGCAGGGTCAAAGCCAGCAGGCTGCAGCAGCTCTTATTGACATGGTTTTAGTGGTTTCATGCTTTCCTGCTATGCTAGAAACATGGCCTGTCATGGTACTGTACCAATCACCAGCTTAGACACTGCTCATCATCGAAGGCAGAGGAGTGCCTCATGCTTTTGCAATACACAGAAATAGAATTACACATCCAGAAAGAGCTGAGGTGCTTGCTACCAAAGCATTCAATTCCTTACCTTGCTACAGATGCAAATCCTGCAGCATCAGTCTAGGGTGAGCCACACACCTAAAATCCACAGGGATAGTCAAAGAGGTCTGATCATTGCTGTGTTAATTGAGGGCTGAGGAAGCCTAGGGTTATTTAACCAAATGGTTTCCAACACAGACTCCTCTTCTCCAGACAACCTTCATTTATGTTCTCCAAAAAAGACACAGTATCAAAACAAGGCAAGGTCTCTGGGACACACAAAATCCATGCCACAGCCAGTGGGGAAAGCTTTGGCACCTCAAAGGGAAGCTGAGCAAGGATTGCACAAGGAGACCTTCCATGCAGAGCTGCCTTTGTTTTACCAGCTGTCTCCAGCCTACAACTGCATCAAGCTTATGTACTGCAAGAGATGCTGAGGTCTCCTGGAATGCTGAGCTGCTCATCCACAGCACTTCTAACTCTAGCAGTGCTGTCAGATCACACCCAATGGTCTTGGGAAAGCACAGAAGTTTTCCAGACATGCCCAACAATCACATCTCCCTACAAGAAAAACCCTTTCCTTTTTTTCCTTACTCTTTGGCTACACGCAGAGCTGGGGTTTGAGTTCCTAGTCCTTCCTCACGCTTTACTGCTCTTCCAAAGCAAAGTCACCAGAACTTTGGAAATAAGGCTAGAGATAGACAATTGGAATTAAAATGCCTCCCACACCAACATCCCTGCTGAATGGTTACAGAATGGATTTCCACCATCCTCTACATAAATTTGCTACCCTGCTCTGTGTACCACAAGTAGGAGTGAGGCCAGCACAGGCTGCCCAGGCAGATGCTCCCTGGGCAGCACTGCCATGCCAGGGTCAGTCTCCAAGCTGGCAGAGGACGAGGGATTCGCTACTCACTGCCGTTCTCAAGCACTACTTTGAAGCAAGGCTCCTGAGAAGACTGAGGTTGTGCAGAAGTGCTTTGCAGCTCCAGCAACAGCACTAATGCCTTAGCTATTTGTCCTCTTCAGTAAACAGATTCAGAGTCAGATCTCAGCAGAGATGTCAAGACAAGGAACTCCTTCAGCAGCTGTGGCCAAACAAGCAGAGCAGAAAAATGCCTTTTGATCGTCGTAACTACAATAGCATTTCAGTTTGGTAGAGTCAAGAGAACAAGACCACAGCCCCTAGGAACAGGAAAACCACATTTTCTTGTCAGACAACCACAACTGAAGTCTCCACTCAGCTAAGGCAGGCAAGCACAATCCTTGTCCTCCTGGAACCGGCACAGGGTGACTGGGGTGCAGCAAGTTTGTTTTAGTTACCCAACTTCTGGCATTTGGTCAGGCAGGGAAGAGAATTTGTGAAGTCAAGCCTTTATCAGGGAATGGAAAGAAAACCCAGTGTAGTAACAGCTTGTGATGGCAGCACGGCTGCTGCCCCCAGGGAAGCGAACACCCATCCATTAATGGTGCAATTTATATGGAGCCCAAACACACACACAGGGTTTGTTCCACAGTTTTGCAGCAACCAGTCCCCATCTGTTTTCTCCCCTGCCAGCCTTTTTAAAAACAAAACCAAACCAAAAAAAACCCCACACCACAAAACACAACACACCAACACAAAAATAAAAGAACAGGCATTTAAATGTATCCCCATCACTCCCCAACACTGGGCATTTGAACAACAGCTACATGAATGTTGTAAGTTTAAGGAGAGCAGACTGGTTTCTAGCCACAGATCTTCCCTCTTCTGCACTGCATGGTCGGAGACACTGTGCTCTCCAACACTCACACACTACACCAAGTCTCATGCTTTACAAGACAAAAGCCAGAATCCCCACACCAGCTGAGCAATACTTCACTGCTGATGCAGAAGGGATTTCAACATACAGAGAGGGGGAGAGTAGGATTCACTATCAGGTTGGATTTTTGTTTTCCTCAACAGCAACCTAGCCAAAACTCCCCAGTATGGATTAAAAAAAAGACAAGGACCCCTGCAAGCCTGCTACTAATGTTGCTGTTATGTTCAAGTCTTATTTGGAGGGGAAGTTCTGAGTATGTAAATGGAAGCTTTAAAAATAGAGGATGGTTATATGTCATATGACCCAAACAAGCCATTTATTTAAGCCCCTCTGAAGGACCCTCTAAAAGTATTCCCATGCCAGTACTAAGACTACGCTACTACAGAAGTATGGAGTGCTAAGTTTTAGCAAGCAGCTATAAAACCCCAGTAAACCCACAGGCATGCACCCCTCCCACTGCAGTTCTCCTTCTGAGAAACTTTCCAGCCTGATATTTAAGGAAGTTAACTGGTCTTTAGGGTACCAGCACATTGGCTGAATGTTTTTCCCAGTCACCTTTATTGGTAGAACTTCAAATCTCAAAGAATGCTTTCCCAGCGGCTGCACCGCCCTTGCTTCCACTTCCAACAGCTGAAGATGGCAGCTAGTACAATCAGCTAGGAAAAAAACCAATATATTAGTGATAATATATAGTGAGGAGGAAGGGAACATAATCCTCTCACTCTTGAGTGGTCCAAATGGTCTAATAATATGATTTACCAGGAAAAGACAGTCACTCTGTTGAGGTCAGATACTGTGACAGCACTACTGAGACTGTGTCTCTTCCTCAGTGACAGAGCAAACATCACATTTGACAGTAGACAGTGCCAAAGGAGGCAAAGATCATAGGGACACTTGAAATAATTGTCCTGGTCTGAGTTAGAACAGAACTAATTCTGTTCAGTGATTTTACTTTTCAGCTCAGTCTCTTCCAACTGCACTTTCTAAAGTTAACAGCAAATTTTCGCAGACAGTGTCTGCTTCCAGCAGTGGTAACACTCCATGTTTAGAGTTACCACCAAGGATCAGTATGCAGACCACAGTCACTGCTAAATCTTGTGTACCACAGTGGTGGGTGCAGAAAGTAAAAGGCTACACCTGTAGGAAGGAGCAGCCAGGACGGGTGGCTCTAAACTGACCGGCGAGGTATTCCATCCCATATAAGCCATATTCAGCACAAAGCTGAGGGAACATGAGGGTGAAGCTCTCTTCTTCAATGGCCAGCATCTGAGGAGGACTGTGTCTGTTCCACCTTCTATCTATGTGTTCATGAATCCAGTTCCTGAATCTGGTTCCCATCTGCTGCTGAATCCAGGCTGGGACTTCCCCAGTGCCTGCACCACAGCATCAGGGGTGACGCAACTGCCATCAGGGTGGTGGGTTCAGTATTGGTGTTGGATATTTGTATATTTATTCCACTTTAGTATTATTATTGATACGCATTCAAGCTGGTTTGGTTTTCTTTTCCAATCCTTAAGTCTCTCTCCTTTATTCCCTTTTTTTTCCCCCCTGTGGGAAGGGAGAGGGGTTAATAGAGTGTTTGTCAGTCAACCCTATACCTTGATAGAAATAAGCTGCAAAAACCTAATATGAGTTTAGAAACAATGAAGGTCCTGGAGCATCAGAAGAATTTCCTGTGGGAGGCAGGGGCAACTTCTTTCACAAGAAAGGAAAGACCTAATCCCTTGCTGAGCCGAAGCTCCTTCCCCAGGTTCACTGTATGCATTTCTAGGATGCCTCACTGCAATAGGTCAGCCTAGGTAACCAGAGAGGCTGTTTTCCATCCCTCTCACAGACCAGCAAGGGGGAGTTTGTCAGCACTGGCAAAGGTATGTTGCACCAATTACCTTGGCCCATCCATTGTGACTGGTAGAGGAGCACTCATCTGAAAGAGCAGCTTGTGAAAGCCTGAGCACACAGCACAACAAACCTCTGCCCCACAAGGCTGAAGAAGACAGCTGCCAAGAAAGGAGGCTTCAAAGAAAACCACTTGCATCCTCCTATGCCAAGACCACCTCTCCAAGAGGAACAGTGTGTGTGGGGTTGTTTTTCAAGCACTTGCTCACCACGCAGGTACCTAGCAGAACCACTAAATCCAAACAGTATAGCTCACGGATTAGCCAGTGGACAACAGCATCTTTCAGACACTAACAGCATGGGCTGGATTCCAGCCAGTTCCTCAGACACCACTAACCACATGCAGATGCCCAAACTAGAGACATCCACTTCCCTTTGATCATCTGTAACACACTCAAACAGGAGAAGGTGCTACCTTCTCATCAAGCAGAGAGCAAGACCTCGCTACCAGCACCTCATTGGCCCAGGGTCTGCTACAATGCAGCGACAGATGAGAGCAAAGGAGCTGCCCTATACCCTGCCACATATCTGCCCTGTCCCACACACCCACAGTGAACCAAACCAAGGCCCAGCCAGACATCCACACCACAAGCCCAACTCAGCACCCTCAGAAGCCAGGAGCAGTTGAATCTGGAGGGCAGCAGCTACTGGACCCACACACCAGTGGCCAGAAATCGGTTTCCCAAGTGCACTGCCAGCACACCAAGCAATCTGCCTCCATTCCATGGTTTTACAAAGTGGTGGGGCGTCTTCAAGGGAGCTAGTGAGAATACTAACCTCCTTATTTAGGAGAAAAAAAAAAATAATCAAGCAAACAACCAAGCAAGCAAAAAAAAAAAACAAACCCACAAACAAACAGAAAAACCCCACCACCCCAACTGCCATCTGCCCACACTGCAGCAAAACCAAAGCTGTGAAAGGTTTCCTTTATCTACCAAGCAAACTGGCAGGTTGGGAAGGAGGGCCACGAGAAAAAAGCACAAAGGGGCCAACTTAAGAGAAAAGATGATGGGAGGAAGCTGCGGCCAAGCTGTCCCCACACATCTGCACAGCATGGTAGAAAACAGGCACACCAAACAGACAGAGGTGCTGACAGAGCCCCAGGCACCTGTGGGTGTTGCACCCCACTGTCATCAGCCTCCACTTTACTGCACCCAACTCGACACAGCTGAGAGGACTATTCAGGCAAACAAGCCCTGTGGAAGGAGACCTCCATGGCTCAAGATAACTTAGGGCATCCAGTCTCACAGCTGGAGATACGACTCTACAGCAAGCTCAAAGCAATAAAATGCCATCCACCTTGTGTACCTCTGTCTTTTAAGACACATGGCATGGGGCATGAGACCTGTCCCTCATGCTCGGGCCATACCTTGTCCCCTGTAGGCTTGCTGGGTAGGGAAGATGCAAGGACTTGAGGCTCTCCTTTCCCCAGGCTCAGCTGAGGAGACAGAGCCATGCACCACCAAGGACTGCTCTCCTCTGGGCAGACTGCAGCAACACATGCACAACCTATCTCCTCATGCAGGCAGCAGCACGACCTCTTTCAATGAAATCATCACCACCAGAAGAGGATGCTGTCCTGCCTCTTTCTCTCTGCCCTGGCAAGCTTTTGGAACCCCCAAGCACCAGGACAGTTAAAAAGACTGCAGAAGCTGGAGTTAAGTAATGTAAGAAGAAAGATACACACACAAACTATATTATCTGTGTAGCTGTGTAGAGATATAAGTCACCAGTTCCACCATTCAGAGCCTGGTGCAACTAGGTAAGATTTCTCTGGGATCAGTGAGGAAGGATCAGATCATTGACAGGATTTTTTTTTTTCCACAGCAGCATGAGTTTAATAATTAAATTATTATTAATAATTGACCATAGTTGAAACTATGGCCAAATACTTTTCTAATTTAGGAGTATACCAAGTATGAGGAAGGGTTAAACTCTTTCAAAAGTTTCTGCACACTTGAGGATTTAGGATTGCAGGAGTTTCAAACAAGTCAGGGAGGGACAGGACAACACCAAGGTGTGCTTCACCTTCTGAACACAGGAGCTGGGAGGAAGACAGAAAGCGTTCCCTTCATGCAAGAGTGAAAACAGGCACTTAGTGCAGACATGTAAGGACTGAAAAACCAGACTAACAAGCCCTGAGCTACAGGGTACCTTTAGCCTCCAGCTTGAGTTTGTGCCCTGCTCAAGCACCCAGGAACCCTGCAGCACCCTGGATTAATATGTTCCCTTGGATTACCACTTCTAGACCCTGGGAGTAATATGACCAGCAACAGCAATGCTTGGGGGATATGGCTTAGGGGAGGATTTGGTAGAGTATGGTAGAGTAGGGTTATGGTTGGTGTCTGTGATGTTAAAGGTCTTTTCCAACCAAACTGATTCTGTGATTTCCTCTTCCTGACATACACGTATTGCTTGCCTCTGATTAGTCTGAGCCTCAAAAGAAAAATATGCAGGAACTGGCAGGTATGGCAAGAAGTTTTTAAGCGTCTAAATTATCTTTTGAAAATGCAAAGTCTGAGCATGCATCAAATAAGGCCAGAGTCTTTAGACCAGGAATTCAAGTTACATTAATAGTTCTGAAATAACTAAGAGCAGGGTGTGTTTGTTTTGGGTTTTGTTTTGTTTGTTTGTGGGGTTTTTTTTTGCTTGGGTTTCTTTGGAGGGGGGAGGGAGAGGGTGGTTTTGTTGTTTTCTTTTTTTTTTAGTTTTTTTTTTTAGTTTTTTTTTTTTAGTGAAAGCTAAGAAATGCAACCTTAATTCCAAGGAAACAACAGAAAGTGCTCTAAACTCCTACTGGCAGCAAAACTACATTTAGATGCTGCTGCCATGGCACATCAGTATTCAGCTGTTGTTCCAGCAGCAGCCTGGTAGGGTGCTCTGGCAGGAAAGAGGACCACCTCTTACTTGACCCCCAGCAGGGGATGGGATTAATGCAGCCAGACTTTGAATGAAGTTTGCCTTTTGAGTCAAAACAGCAGCTTTAACTTCTAGGATTTCTCCCACAACACCTCGGTGTTATTTCCCTGCAAGCCTACGTGGACAGGCCCAAAGAGGCAGCATTGATGCTACCTGCTAGCCGACCCTTGCACACAGGGGAATACCAACTCTCAAACTATAGCCCAGCCCTCCCTGCACAGCATCCCTTGCACCACAGGGCATCCCCTCCATCCCAGCAATCTTTGCACAAGCAAGAGCCACCTTATTTTATAGTAAGCATCCAGCAACCCTACAAAGAATGTAGGGGCCACAGGAACATCGTCTCAGTTCCAAGTTGAGCATCAAAAATCCAGCCTCAACAAGGATGCAGCTGATCCTCCACCAGGACTTTGGGAGTGCAAGCCAGAGCTGGCCACCCTCAAACAGCAACTAAGGTCCTTGCTGCTGTGCCAGGCGCCTGTTTTGCTGTCAATCAGGGAACAGCCCTCCCCAAACTGTCAGCTGATGTGCCCACTTGACCTGAACTGCACCAGGGGAATTTAAGCACAGAGGTTCATTTAAGGGGAGCGAGTGCTGGAGAGGCAATTGAAGTTATGAGCAAAAATATTGCTTTCAAGTTTTGAGGAAAGAAAAAAAAAAAATTCTTTTACTACCACGCAGCTCCCTATTAACTCTTCCTTATTTCTTCAGAGTCAGGAATTAGCTTCCAGTTTTTCTGGACATTACTTGGTTGTGCTGAATGAGAACTGGAATGTCACAGTATCTTGCATTTTTAGCAAAAATGAGCCTCCTCCTTTCCCCTAAAGGGCACACAGCTCACTCCTTGGCAGAATATTTGTATTTCATCATTCACCACAAGAAACGGAATGTCAGGTTCAGGGGGTGGATATATATTTTTTTTTTTCCAGCATTTGAAGATAAAAGTATCTTCGCAGCCCCAAAATTTGTTCAGCAGCTTAGTAAGACCATCTGTCTCCGTGGGTGGCACACACAGGCACTTTGGAGGGCATGGACAGCAGGGGAGAAGAAATAACATGACAAAACCCTTAAGTAGAGAGTAGGCTGGAGTGCATGCTGTTCTTGTACTTCTGGGCAGTGATGATTCTGAAAGATAAACCAGCAAGAAGGGAAATCCCTGCAGATGAAACCAATGGCATTTCCTCCACACCATCTTTCAGAAGGAGGAAGCTTAGCAGCTCCCTGTCAGGGCTCAAGTAATGCCATGCTAGCCAAGGGGATTAATCATTGACAGCAGGCCCTTCACTTACAAGTAGGCTTGTAAACTTTTAAAGTATTAAGTATTCCAAAAATGTGAGACTGCTCCAGGGTATAACAATCACCCTGCACCACTCACCACTGCTGCCTGGTGCATCTCCAGGAGCACCATATGACTGATACCCGAGCTGTGGTCTCAGGTCCACTCCTCCCAGTAAGGAGAGGTGGTGTGTGCACAAGGGGCACTGGGGGTCATCAAAAATCAAGATCAAAGAGGGAGGAGAGAGTGGGAGAAAGGTGACCATGGGCACTTCAGTTCCCTGAGCTCTGTCATCTTTATCAAAATGAAAAGCAGCTCTATGTGTAAAGCCATACGCAACATCTTCTGGAAAGTGTAAGCAGAAAGGCAAGAGGCTAGGAAAACATGCTCCTTTCAGAAAAGCAGAGCCCAAGCAGGCTTCTGGAGACAGGCTTTACCACATCAGAAACTCCCAGCTGAGTTGTGCACGCAGTCAGATAGATACAGTCCATTCTAGACTCTTCCCTCCCCTATAATGAGAAGCACCCAGCACTCCTGGAGCCTGCTGCTCACTATGCTCACAAACAAGCTGCCTCGTAACGAGGTGTTGCTCTGACCCAGGTAAGAAGTCCTGGCTGAACTCTGCTGACAACACACCTCGTACAGCACCAGACAGACCCTTGGAAAACAGAAGAACGCTCCGCTCCCATCACTCATCTGGAGCATCAAAGGAGACTGCTCCCTACTCAGCAGGGAACAGGATACAATTTCTTTTTCAGAGGCTACTGGAAAATTCTCTTCTGCAATTCCGTGGGTACCCTGATGGAAAGAGCAATCAGGTGAACTCCTCTGTGGCACCATCCTCCCCAAGGCAAGGAAGCAGACGCAGGCAGGAGGGGGAAAGGTACAGCCTGTGACTGAGAATGCAGTTTGAAGTCTTTTCCCATTAAGCCATTATTATTCAGTCCCAAGTCAGACCTTCAGTCACTACTGCACAGCATGGGGTGTTTAAAGGGTGCTAATGCTCACCTGCCCATGCCACACAACTGTGGACAGAGAGTCCTGCAAGCTCAGGAATGGAGGCATTGAGAAGCAGCCCAGCTGCAGAGATGAGCTGCAAAAAGGTGTTTGTAAACACCCTGTTAAGTGCTGCTGGAAGGACATTGGCTTGGAGGTCACAAGTCTGACACCTCTCAGTTAGTGCTCAAAAGAAGCTGCTTTGGAGCAGAGCACTCAGCTTCTTCAAGAGAGTCGGACTTGCAGATGCAATTAACACCCATTTAGTCGGCTATCCCAGAACTTCTTGGGAGGAGACACTATTCAGTGCTGGTGCTCATCAGATCTGGTGATGGGTGAGGGGGACACACATGCTCATCAGGGTGCCTGGTACAGATTTCAGGACAGAGAAAATGCATTCAGGCACAAGCCTGATTCCACACAGGCTGGAGGCTCTGGAGACAGAGCTGCTCCACAAAGTCACTCGTCTGTGGAACACGCTGTTCCAGGAAGCTCCTGTAATCACGGCAGCAGGACAGTTAATAAGATGTTTTGCTACAGAACAAGGTAAAAACTCATCAGCTACAATTCTTTCATCCGTGTTTATCACTATGGAGGATGGTGAGGATTGAGGAAACCCCAAGGAGAATGGAAGGTGAGTCCAATTCCTCCAGACCCTGGTAACACAGACCAAGCAAACCGCACAGAGGGTAGAAGGAAGAGCACACAAGCCCAGAGTACCTCCAGCAGGATTTTTTAGCTGGGCAGGTACAGCACTGCACTAATGCACACCAGTCACACTTCTGACTATCCAACTGCAACCAGAAATATCCCACAGATGTGTGGGATCAGTCACACTCCAATGACCAGTGCAATTAGACACACATTAAGTTCCTTCACCAGAAAACAGGAAGATTTCAGCAGTCCTTAGCTCAGGCAAGAGATACAGCTTCCTAACCCATGGTTAAACTGACACAATTCACTATGCTAGAAAGAGAAACAAAGGTCTCTATATGCCATGGAAGCTTTCCTTTCCAGGGGTAGCTTTTTGAGAAGCACTGACATCTCCAGGCAAGAGCAAACTGTACCATTCAAATGTTGATCAGGTGTTCTTCAGCTAAAAAAATTCACCCTTGATAAGAGGAAGCCTATTTGAGCAGCACCTTGTTGCAAGATCAGGTGGGCCGGGCTCACAAATGCAGGCTGGAGTATGAAGGAGCTTATTCCTGCTCCTCAGCCCTAGGGAACACAGCCCCACTGGCACCAAGGGACACAGATAAGAGTGCTCATCAGATTAGGTCAGTAAATACTAACAATCTAGAGATCAGTTTTAGAAGCGACAGGTTCAGTAGATACAGACTATCAACCCAAAGCAATTGGATCAAAAGTGGCATCAGCTTCCACCACACAATTCTGTTTCGCCTCTGGCTTGTATCAAAGGGCTCACACACCACCTAAGGA
>NW_008595365.1:16908-17980 GCF_000691845.1 Merops nubicus | reverse complement strand
CTGCCTCCAGTTCGGCAGGGAGACAGGACAAACATCTTCCCCTTCCACAAAACAGGTATGCATCTACTTTTTGTGAACAAGTGCAAGCCATGAGAATTCTCAGTAAAACGTTGATAGTTCCTACAGGGAAGGTACAGGCTCTTCAGAGATAAGTAACTGCTCTGGAGAAGCAGTTGCTCCCTCCCTGCATTTTTTTTTTAAGCCACAGCTCAGCAAACATCCACCCAAATGCAGATGGGTAACCCAGGTACAGGCAACACTCTAACAGACTTTTTCCATACAGAGTTACTATTTCCGAGTACTAAATTTCTCCTTATTAGATGGACAGAGGACATCAGCCAGCTCAGTCATCCACAAAAGCTGTGCCTTGATACCAAAGGTACCTCCTCACCAGCTTCCCAGCCAGTTGGTTCATAAAGGCAAGACTATGCCAGGAAGGATAGGAAAGCAGGATGAAGCTCTCGGTACTTCATACAGCCCAACACACAAAAAGCTACCACAACCCTGCTCCCTCATATCCCTACTGCAAAGATAAGCAAAAGGGAGGAGGAAAGACCCACTCTCCTATCATAGATTTCCAAACTCAGCAAACCCAGATGATACTGACACCCAACATTCAGTCTATGTGTAAGATCAGCAATTACCACATGGTTGAAGCCATGCATTTTCTTGAGCTGTCTAGACTAGCAAAGCTCTAGGGTGGGGAAAGTATTTACTACAGAAGAAGGGAATATACTTAGCACCCTAACTACAGAAGAGAAGGCTTTTCTCCAGCAAAATCCTTCCTACATAGCTTCCAGAAGGTACTGAACTGTGATTGACAGATGCCATTGGTGTCCTTATCCATAGGGCCAAACCAAAGCCTCAGCTACAAATCCAAGCCTCAGCTCACAGAACTATCAGCATTTCACCCAAAAAGGTATCTACAGTCGCTCTCCCCCACCTTTGTTTCCCTTTGTTGTTGCTTTCAAATGTCTTGCCAGCATCCCCACCCAACCTCTTGCATTTTCTCAGCCTTGACCTTTCTTGCATCATACCCAGCTCTTTACCCATCCATAGCACCATGAAGCAT
>NW_008595365.1:0-16877 GCF_000691845.1 Merops nubicus | reverse complement strand
TCCTGCTGCATGGCAACCCTTCCTACCCAGAGCAGCAGAGCAGTCACTGAGCTGAGACTTGGCACCACATTCACTGGGACTCCAATTTAATTTTTACCTCCCCCCCAAGCTCTTGAATCGATGCCAAAGGGAAGGCTCATTTTGGCAGTCAGGTCTACCAGAAGAAAAGTTACAGCCAAAGTGTTGGGGGTGGGACCAAGCCAGCCTATTAATAGGTTGCTTATAATATGAATTTGGGGAACTACTCCCAAATATGCTTACCCTCCTGGATCTAGGGACCTCAGGGGTGGAGTGGAATATCTAACTCAGCACTTTCAACTTCTCTGCTGCCTTAAGAGCCAGGGAGGGTGGAAAATCCTGTCTGTACCCTGCCTGGCAAAAGTATAGTTTTCCAGAAAGGTGGCTGAGCTACTGTTTTCTTCCCTTCTCCCCCAGAAAATCTGTTTTCCTCATATCTACATAGCAGCTCACTCTGCCCCACCACAAAACACCTAGGATTTGAAAGCTTACACCTCGGATTAAAAAGGTTGATATCAACAGTTTTCCTGTGGAAAACCCAGAACTCCTCCGAGAAGCAACACTGAACAAGATCAGATATTTCAAGACCCTTCCCACCACCAGCTCCTCTGGAGGACACTGAACTGTTGAGAAGACAGACTCCATGCAAAACTTCTAAGGTATTTGAGAACATGAAGAGGACAAAAGGCTGCAAGGATTTGATTTCAGGAGGCAGTCTGATTGTTATACCTTGTTAAAACATGCTTCCTCCTTCCATGTGGCAGCTCACAACCTAAGACTCCTTTAGAAGTGCTGGGGTGAGTCGAGTACGCACGGTGGCAAACGGAGAGTCCGAAGGCACCAACAGGCAGTATATGTGTGCTCCATCTCAGCTACTACCACCTCTCCACACCCACAAGGCTGCTTCTCCAGTCTTCCCAAACAGAC
This sequence comes from Merops nubicus, assembly GCF_000691845.1. NCBI lineage: Eukaryota > Metazoa > Chordata > Aves > Coraciiformes > Meropidae > Merops > Merops nubicus. Next base: position 15,932 of record NW_008595365.1, on the reverse strand, counting down.
CAAACTGTCCTTGCACGTCTTCACTTTTCCCCCATCAACAGACCTCCCACTCCAGCCCCATGCCTCAGCCAGAGAGCCAAGCACAGGCAGAAGCCAGCCCCTGGTGACCCTGACTGACATTTCACCAACAGGCACGTCAAGACCTTTACGGAAACTTTGCAAAATTACGCCACAGAGGTGTTCAAAAGTTCCCAAATTTCTGATGTTTTACATCAACACCTCACCATCCTAAGCCTTCAGAAGCTGAAGGAGATACCAGCTACACACACTTCTCATTGTCACACTGGGGCCACACTCCGTATCAAGACCAGCAGCTCTGGCCATATACCTGCAAGTAACTCCCACTGTTGCTTGTAGCTAGAGAATGGACTCTCCCTTAGTTTGCAGACACTTGGCCACTGATCAAACCTACAGTTTTACCTTAGCATTAGCAGAGACAGAAAGAAAACAGGCTCCAAAACACGTCAACACACATTAAACTCATCTGTCTGAAACCAAGGAAAAAGCAACAGTAGTTTACCATTTTAGACATGCTTGATAGGGCTCTCCTGTAACACAAGATACTGAAGCACCTACACGCTACATGGTTTGGATTCAATAGGATAAAAAATTGCAATCAGCTTGCCAACAAATGAGAAGTTAATTTTTCATACATCTCAGATTTCACCCTAGGTTTTACAACTCTTTGCTGCCCTTGCATCTCCCAAGACATTTTAAAACCTTTTCACAAAGAGGGAACTGAAGAGACTGATTCTAACATGTGCTGTTCAATACTGATTCTTGAGCAAATTCTTTGCTTCCAATGTCAAGATTACTGACATGGTTAAAACCAGGCATGCAACCTGTGGCAGGCACAGGATCTGAATTCCTCTGAATGCAAACCCACAATACACCACCAGGCAACCAGCAAACCCTAACTAAACCTGGACATTGTATGTGTATCTATAGGTATGTACCTACACACACTGAACTTTCTGTGCAGAATTCACTTACAAAAGAACTGTCCTGGCACACCTCCAGGCACAAAGCTGTGGCAGAGGGGAACTCTTTGATAGTCATATCTCCATGGTTTTAAAGGCTATGCTGGCCTGTCAATTACCACAAAGGAATTTAAGGGTTTTTTTTTAAAAAAATAATTGGTTTCAGAAGAAAAAACAACAAAAATTAGTTCACTTTTTAAAAACTGAAGGTGACTTTTCATTAAATCAATGGCAGCACTTCCATTACAGGAGAGTGGCTCTCCTTCACAACTCACACAGAAGGAAAATACAGAAGAGTCCACAACTAGTTCAACTCAAAGGGCCCTGAGTTCTTCCATTAAGCCAGGAACAACACCCAGGAGTCAACTCCCAGACTTGAGCTTCAACCACTAAGTCTGCTTCAAAGCAATTCCATTGCTAATCTAACGGCTGCAGGAGACTGCTCCTACACCCCCTTAAACCAGCAGACCACACTAATCTCTCCATCTGCAATAGACACACATGCCATAGGGGTCTGGACAGGATAAGCAGAACAGATGTTTAAGTGTACATACAGCCTGGGGAATCATCTTCAGAGCTCAGCTCCTAACTTCACATGACACAGGAACTAACAGATTTCTAGAGAGCTTCACAGGACACGGGAACTACGGAGATGGAGACATCTGTCTTTCTTATACCTTTGCAGCAGGAAGGTGGAATCAGGCACACACGTGTTGTGCCTACAGATATTGCACAGCTCCCAAGCACCCCCAGATGCGTCTGACCCAGCAAACTCATCCATACCTATGACAAATAGAACATCATGCTACAAAACCAAACCAGAAGCACCATAGCACTGGAGGGGAAAAGCACCTAGCTGTGCCCTAGTACTCATTAAAAATATTATTCCTAAATGCTTGAACTGCTGGGAGATTTTTGCTGCCTCAAGCCAACTGCTTCATCAGGACTAACACAGTATATTTCCCTTAAGCCAACACAAAATTGCTGATCTTGGAAACTTTCAAGGGAAGAGACCCCAGTCACGGCAAGCAGCCTTCAGATCCCATGGTGTAGCTATCTGGTTAAGTCCTTCAAGGTAGCCCCAGCCTGTCAGAGGCTTCAGAGCACAAACACCCAAACACAAGCACTTCAGCTGACCACAAAAGGATGCACAAAGGATCCCAAAGACAGTGCTCGAGCACTGTCGATCAAGGGATGTTTACTCAGGTTTCTTGCACAACTCTTAGCTGCACAAGGCAACGAGGACAAACAGACATTTTCAGCAGCACCCCAGGTTGCTTTCTCACACAGAGTCACGTCCTTCAGCCCCTGCCACAGGGACTGGCCCGCTGTCAGGAGGCTCTGGGGAGCGATGCCCTGCACAGCCTGAAGGACTGCTCTCAAAATGGTGCTTGGCTCATAGAGCCAAAGAGCAGAAGACAGCCACAGCTACACAAGGAGGCCTCACCCCTTTTCTCCAGTAAGGAGGCAGGGCAAGAAGCCCAGAGAATGATCTTAAACACAGACCTCATCAGGCTTCGCCCAACAATCAGCCTGAAGTTGTGCCATTCAGCTCTTTTCATTTAGAGAAAGGTGCAAGACTTCTCTGAAGGATGGACAACCTCTCCCATGCTAGCAGAGGGGAAGAGAGGCTCAGTCTGATAACTTTGGCGAGGCTCTAGACTCTTGTGGGGGAAGATTCAGAAACCAGGGCTATCACAAGCACAAAAGCCGTTGATACTTCGCGCTACAACACAGCCACACTTATCCACACCGCTGGACTTCAAGGGCTTGCACCTACCTCAAGTGCCCCAAGCTGTAGTATCGTGACTCTCCGTCCGTTGACCGAACCACCTTGACAGTGAACATGGGCTGCAGCTGCCGTAGCTCCAGCAGCACGATGGCCAGGTAGTGAATGAAGAGCAGAGCATCCACCAGAGATACCGCGTACTGCACTATCCCTTGGTAGTTGGTGTCCTTCGTGTCCAAGATGCGGACGCCGTAAAACAGCCAGTAGGAGAACACAAACAGGAATATGAGGACCAGCAGAAGGGCCCGAAACACAAACACCCTTGGTATATCTGCCTTGGGCTGGCGGAAAAACAGAGCCCAGGTCCCAATCAGAAGAATGAGGAGTTTAAACGCCACAGAGATGAACAGTCCCTCACAGACAGTACCACATGGCTCCAGATCATCCCGCCACAGGATCTGGGGTAACAGAATGAAGGCAATAGGGGTAAGGAAGACAAGGAGTCCGAGAACGGCCGCCACTGTTAGGCCCAGGTAACGTTTGCAGTCCAACCCAACGCTGTCCTCCAGGTCCTTACTGATCCGGGCAATGTCCTCCTGGGAAATACTGTGCTCAGAGGTGCCTGTGATTGCTGTTGTGGTCTCACCCCAGTTGTCATCCTGAGGGAGGAAGAGATAAAAATAATATGGAAACAATCAAGTTATTCCTTCCAGGACTTCTTGCCCAGAAAGAGATTGCTGCAACAGACTCAAGTCCCAGAAAACAATTACAGCAAAAGCAACACCTTCAATATTTTGAATAATCAACGCTGAAAATTGGCAAAGGCTTGGAAATGACAGCAACTTGTTCAAACCAGTGACTATACACATTAGGTGTTAAAAACCTGTAACTCCAAAGCAGGTAGCTCTGCTTGCCATGCCACTCACTGTACCCCAGAGGTTCCTTTTCCAGCACACTTAATGAGTAACATCTCGTAACCCTTGGAAACTGCAGGAATCATCAGTTCCCATGTGCAGGGCAAGGGCTCGCACTCTTCCAGCCCACAAATTCTGCGGCACAAGTGCACCACAGAAGCACCTGGAAGGGAAATGTTCATTTCAGCACTTCAACCCAGTTGTTGTTGTTGCACAATCAAAAGCATGTTCACACGTTATTTCTCCACCAGTAACAGAAGCAACCATACTTCCAGCAAGTTCCTCCACTTGCTTTTCTTTTATTGTCTTCTACAGTAGCGCTGCTTTCAACAGCTGACATTTCAATAAAAGTTTAGTTAAACCAACAAATTACAGGTGGTCACAGAGGATATTTTCAGGTATGGGGCTTTAAGTTTAGAGGAGCCTAGGCTACCAAGGAGCTCTGGTATTAGAGTTTTGGACATCATCAGAAGCCGCTCAGCCATAAAGAAGCTTACCTGAAATACAGTTAAATAGTCAAATTTCAGATTACATTATTTTTTTCTGAGAGTCTCATTTCTTCCCTAGCTAATATCAGAGAACTCTTGCAAGCTAGTTCTCCCAACCCACAATGCCTCCTTCCTAGTGCTGGCACAGCCCAAATGTTACACTGGCATGTATGGATTTGACTCACAGCTGCTGCTGGAGTGACTCATGCACATAAAGGCTCCTGATGTTTCCCACATATACATGCCAAACAGTGGCAAATTCAGACACTTTGCTCCTTGGCACCTGACACCTTTGTAGCTACAACACTCATTCAGAAACACACATTTTGCTCTTCCTTCTACCCTCCTGTGAGTATCTTCCTGCAGCCTATTGTCATTAATCAGATTTACACCTTCCCCTAGACTTCTGCAGCTACACATGCTGATCAAAGCACTTTGTTTTAAAGAAACAAGCATAATTTTAAACCTTTATTCACTTCTTTAAGAGAGTTAGAGGAAAGAGTCTTCAAGAATCTTTGGGAAAGGAATAGACAGAGGCAGCACAACTACTTTGAACAACTCCAGGGATTTAACTTCTAATACATTCCAAGACATCAATACCTCCCATGCCTAGAGCAGTAGAGTTTTGAGAGACCAACCACAGTCAGCATCTTGAATTAATATAGAGTTTGAGTCACTCCTCACCAAAACAGAGGCTACAGGAGATGTGCATTGTAGTACGTCCAGAAAGGCAGCATAATCCTATCACATTTCCCTCTTTGCCAGTGTCTCCAGTCAAGCAATCTAAGCATTTCAACTATTTTATGTTTATGCATAAAATAGCTCTGCATAGTTTCCTCCATTTGATGACCTGAGAAACTGTGCAGAAGAGAGAAGGGACAGAAGCACCATAGCAGCTTAAGGCTAAAGCCCAGAAAACAACAAGCAACCCAAGGCTAAGTCTACCCCTTATAATTGCTTTTCCCACTTCAAGTGGCTCAAGCAACAAAATGTGAAGTTATATGGAAATAAGAGTCTAAATCTCTAGTCGTGCAAAGTTGTTGGACCCAACCCAGGGCACCCTGCTCTCCTAGGAGAAAAGTCTCGCTTATGCATCAACTTATTTTGCTTTGGCTTTAATTCATATTGAAGATGTCTGCATGAAAACAAGGACTGAAGAATTCACCCGTGCCTTTAGATCTATTTGAAGTAATAGCTAGGACTCATAGGAAAAAAGCATCTGATTACAAAATACCAGATGGCAGCACATGAAGCGAGTCCACCTGTAGGTACACAAATACTGTTACAAGTACTACCATACACAGTTTGGGTGGAAACTGGGAATAATTTTTTTTTATTATTTATTTTTTTACAGGGCAGGGGTGAGTGGATAGCCAAGGATTAACAGACCCCAAATCCAGCCCAGGAGCCACTGGAACATCCTGAATTTTAAGTCTTGCAGCATCAGCCATTTGTTGAAAATGAACATGCAGCTTTACATCAGTTGTTAGAACAGAGAGGGTACTGGATCCAGCCTAGGTGCATTCTAAATCCAGTGTTAGTCCATTCTTTATTTAACCCAGTGTTAATGTACTAACTTTCACAGAGTTTACCCTCCTTCCCTGCTATTTCACATTAGTTTTATTTTTCTTGCCTCCTTTCCTTACTGGGATCCTGGTCCTAATTTGCTTTACATGATTACCTGGAGCACACTCTGCTTAAAAACCAAAGTGCACATACAGGTGAAAGGGTTGACTTGAATTATGCACAACGAGCCGATGGAAACATGTTCCTATAGAGCTTGGCAGATGACACTCTGGAAACAGAGGGCAATTAGTGCCCCAGGAGTAGTCACATCAGCACTGGTGCTGTCAAAAATAATGCTCTCGGAAAAAGACAAAACAGACGGAGAGCTTGGCTTTATGCATGAATAAAGGGTACCCATAAGTTAACAATTTCCAAGCTCCAGGCTCACTTCTGCCCCCTCCTTACCTGTCCCTCCTCTGGCCGAGAGGCGTCGTTGCCGAGCAGCGGCTCCGCGGGCGGGGCCTGGATGGTGACCGACTTCTCGGAGCGGCTGCCGTCCTTGCTCCGCGGGGACTTGTGCCGGTCTCGGCTCCTTGTCCAAACACAGCGAGAGGGGAACAACGTTACCACAGCTTCTGCAGCAGGGCTGGGAGCCTGCTACACCTCTACCAGCTGCTCTAAGCGTTTGGCTGCAGGCACGCTTGCCCACCTCTTGATCAATGCTGACACAAACTGTGACAAAACAAGCCTTGGAAGAGGTAGAAAGGGACCCTGCCCAGAGCAGCCTATGGCCTGGTGGCTGGGACAGTGCACCCTCTCAGTGACAGGGGTACAGCCCCACCACCTCGTCTCTTCAAACAGCTTCTGCCAGTGCTGTGCTTGACAGGGAAGCTTGCACTCTCCACACAGCTGGTGACTCCATTTGGGACTAACTGGTCTACATAGCTCTCTGCCTGCAATAAACTATCTCACAGGAAGGGGTACAGTTAGCACAAGGAATTCAGACAGCTTTAATTCCTGCAGCACAGTCATGTCAAGTAGGGCATTAACACTATAGGACATTCGATGAAGTTCATTTCCACACATCAACAGTTAACCTCTTACAAAGAGAGTAGGAACATCAGTGGTACCAGGCTAGTGCTTACTTCCACAGTACTCTTGTTACACCTCATTGCTTTTTATCTGAGAATGTCCCAAAATGAATTAAACCCCACCAGTCTGCTCATCAGTATTCCCCTCCCTTTTCCCACCCTGGAAAGGGTAAGGAAAGCAGACTCTGCACCAGACCTTGACTGTGCTCAAGATCTAGCTTGAAGCTCAGGGGCATCCAGTGTCCCAGCTCTGCTCTTTCCATTACATCTTTCTTGGAATTACCAAAGCCCAAAAGTTTCATGGGATGACACCTTTTCCTGTTCATAGGAAAAGGCTCTAGGATTATGTTGTTTTGGGAACTCTGAAGACATCTTTCCATGTGGCATTCTAAACTGCAAAGGGCAATTCATATTGGGCGTGGGGATGTTGAAGGGAGGAAAGCTAAATGAGATGTTTTCCTCACTAACTGGTCTGCAAGCAAAAAAATTTCACTTCATAGAAGAATTCTTTTTCTAACCTCACAAGATATGTGGCTGCTTCTGAAATGCAAAGTTATTTTGGATCACCTCAGTTCTAAGTTTCATAGACTGTGGGGCACACACTTTGCATATAAAACTAATGATGAAGGAAAAATAAAAAGATAACATTTCTAAGTCATCGGAAGTTTACAGCAAGATGGTTTTTGAGGCTGGTGTACTACCACAACAGAAAGGGCTTGCTATTCAGGTCCCGAAAAGCCCGACTTCTAATCCAATCAATGCTGGTAAAAGACTTCTTGTGGACTCAAGTACCACTCAAATCCTATTAAAAAAAAACAACACACCAGCAACAGAGTAGCCAGGAGGATGGTGGGGAGAGATAGGGAACCTTACTATTAAACACTAAAGAATAGGCACCAGAAGAGAAAACAACCAGCAATTATCAGCTTAGGAAGACTGACACGTCCTCTCCCCAGAGGCTTCACTGATCCCTCCTACTTTAAGAGCAGGGTTACGTGATTTTTTTTTTTTTTTTTTTTCTTTTGGGGCTCTCCCAGTCCTTTTCAGTCCTTCTGGCCATACATAATCCCAGCATGCATCCTACAGGTTGAATATCAATAAATTAGCAGCATTATTGCTTCCAGTCTCCTTACTGGGCTGCTCCAGAGCTGTAGCCCCACCTATTTCATCCCACCTTACAATGTTTTCCATGGGACATAGCTGAGAGCAGTAAGTAATTAAAAATTAGCATTCCCTTACCCTTGTCTGTGGGCTTTTTTGGAGTGACCTGAGTAGTGGGAGTATCCCGAATACGTGGATTCTGTATCCATTGCAGCAGACATTGGGTCTGCACGGAAGGGGCACAGATTTTACTTAGAAGACAAGTTCCTGGTGCTCCTGAAGTGGAGTCCGTGATAAAAGTGCTTTCCTGGGTACTCTTTGCTTCTCAGTCATCAGTGAGGTCTGGTCCTCAGAGAGCGAGTGAGCTCCACTTAGAAGGAATCCAATGAGGGGAGGGGAGGGAGGGTGCTCAGCTCCTCACACTCGACCTGAGGAAAGAGAAACAGGCATGCAAGTGCACTCTAAGCAAAGCATCATCAACTCCCTCCCTCTGGCCACGTGTCACCACTCATCACACCGTGCCCAATTCACCATCTTGCCCTAGCCAATCTCTCCTCCCAGTCTAGTGGAATACATGCATTTGCAGAGCTTTAAATAAACTGATAATAAATCCCTTTTTTGCAAAGTCTAGCCCATTCGTCTGAAAATCCAGTGGAAACAGTGTCAGTCACCTGGAAAAGACAGTAACTTGGAGAAGGCTCAGCAGCCTAGATACTTGAAATTCACCCCCAGAAAAAGCACCAGGCTTGATTTTTACACCCCTGTCTCTTTACTTGTGTAATGCACAGACCAGATACCCCCAGATTCAGAACAGCAGCATTACAGCCTTATGTAGGGGGAAGGGTGGGAGGCAACAATGATTTTCCTAAGACAAATCCAGGAGAGGATCAGACCACAATGTCTGAACCTGCTTTGTTATCACAGCTGCAAGGTGTGCCCGTTCCACATGCATTACTTACTATACCATCAATGGCAGCGTGAGCACCTCCCTTTCTTTGTAACCTTTGCCTCCAGAAGCTAATTTGGGCCTTGAAGAACTGAATTTTATTAAAAATTGTCTCTATATTTACCCATTTTAATAACACTGGGGAGAGTTGATTAGAGAGCACATCCAGCTTATATGGGCCAACAATTCTTACAATATATTTCCATTTGGAACAGAAGCTTAGGTCTCGTCCACAAAGGGCAGAAGAGGGTTACATTTTTTGGAACAGGATCAGGGCAACATCAGAACAATTTCCAACACTGACACGCCAAAAACCCTGAACCCCATGGGGAAGAAGGGTAGATCCCATCCACCCTTTCCAAACCCATATCCTGCATTAGGTGAGAAGAGAAATGGAAAGGAGGGGAGTTAGTCACTGGTTTGGGGAAAGGCATGCAAACTGTGAAGAGGCACAGACGGAAGGGTTGCAGCTATGGACGGAGGCACCTTGGAAGGAGGTCCAGTGTTTGGCACTCAGGGGCACTCTCACACACCTCCTGCCCAGACAACTGCTGCCTGCAGCCAGCACAGGACTACAGCCATGCAGTACTTTCAGAGTGAGCAAAAGACTGCTCTAAAATTAAATTAGATCCCTCTGTTATTTTCTGCTCACAGCAGTTTTCAATGCTGTTAGCAGTAAAACAGTCAACCACTGCTTTCAGCCCTCTCCATCCCCAAACACAGAGGGACAACAACAGAAATCAGGCTTTATATCAGGCCAACTATTCTTTCCAGCCATAAGCTTCCTCCACTAATACCTCCAGAAAAGCCTGTAACCAAGCAGAGAGCTCTACCACATGGAAGCCGTGCCAAAGAATGAAGCCTCTTCCCCACAGGGTTCCTTGGCTGGCAGTGCAAACTGCAACGAAATAAAAGAAGCTGCCATCGGGAGCTGCAGGTATTTGCACAACACTTGGGCTTGCCAGGGCTCCTGGAAAGGAGAAGGTGGGGGGGAACTTTTGTGTACAGGAATCCCCAAGCTCTAAGTGCATACCATGCCTTGAGAAAGCTCCTTAAAGGCAGCAGATAATCTAGGAAGGACAAATAAAGATGGGAAGGCAATTCCCAGTTTTGGGAGGGGAGGAATGAGAAGGGATTCAAACACAGTGAAACCTAAAGCCAAGGCACAGCACAGTTTGGCAAATGGCATCGTTACTGTAACAGGAATAAAAAATCCCCCAGCCTGGGACACATGATGTTAACTCTTGTTAACTCCCTAGACCCGAACGCAGCCTGGAGCTTATGGCTGCAGCAACAGGCTGGGACTCATTACAGCTCTTTTACCTCTTGCCCTGGCTACTGTCCTGGTAGGCAACCACAGAAAAATCCTTCCTCTGTGTCTGTCCTTCTCCAGTCAATGGGGAGGAGGCCACCAGCCCCTACCCTCAGAAAGGGCTGTGAGGCCAGTAGAGGAAACAGCTACACGGGACCTTGCGATCGTTCGGCATCACAAACCAGAAACACCCTCAGTTGTAAGAAAGGTGATAACAGGTATTACAGGCTTAAACCAAGGACTGCTTGTGATGTTAGAGAACAAGCACTACCTTCACAAGCATACACCTCCACATCACAAGAATAGGAAGAGCAAGGAGAGCTGCAAGCACACATCAGTAAGGGTTACACATTTCTCCTAGGCTTCTAGGAAAGTGTCAGCTCCCAGTCTTTTCCTCTAACCACACAAAAGAATTTCCCCCAGCTCCCAGACAGAAGAATCAGAGCCGAGACATGGACTGAGAACACTGCTCCCCTTCTGACCCCTCTCACCCCTAGCAGCCCAGGGTCACACTTCTCTGGAGACATCAGAGAACACACCAGCAGGTAGAGGCTGCTGTGGCAACACACAGGCTGCTCAGGCAGGAACCAGGAGAGAGCAGTGCCCATCGGACGATGGGTGTAACAAGGCAGAACTGGGCATCAAGCAGAGAAAGCAAATTCATGAGAAGACCAACACAGGAATGTCAGGGCAGGCTGGATCATGCCAACTTTCGTCTTCTGTGTAAACAAGAGCAACGGTTTTGATGCAGCTCAGTGAAAAGTCAATAAGGCGGCCCCCCCAAAACGTTAAGTCTCTTGGATGGTTGTCAAAGGCACTATGATGAACCTGGGGACTCTGCACCACCTCCTTGTCCAGGTGCAGGACACACCGCTAGCTAAATGGATCTTCCTGCCAAGGCCATTATAGGGCTGTCAGGAATAAAATATATCTGCCCAACTTCATCTGGAAAAAGTGGAAGACTGTGTCTGGTGCCTAACCAAGGCTGGTCATCAAGAAGGCTCCTTAGATTTGGCTTACAAACGACAGCCTGGGCTGCTAGCTAGGCACCACTCCCAGTCTGAGCAGGATGAGATGAAGAAACCACAGAGGGAGGAGCACACTCCAAATATTTCTCATAGCCAAGCAGGTTACCTACCTCCTGGCCCATTTCACAGCCTGAAGGGGATCAGCCTTACCCCAGAAAAGCTTCTGCAACTACTAAGGAAGAGGTAGGGAATGGACCAAAAGACAACAAGCTAAACTACATCTCCAGGTTGGAGCTCTTTCAACAGCATAGGCAGAAGTCAACCCTGGATTAGCCACTACACCAACAGTACTCATCACCAGAGCCTGAGCAAAGCTAGAGAACACAAGCTGCACATGTATCCTTCATAGCATGACCATACCCAAACTAAGCACAGTCTTTAAACACCCCCACTACTAAATCACTATTAAAGATGATTCTTACCCTACACCTCTGGGCAAGGACAACTGTGCCGCATAAAGAAGCGGCTCCATCATTTGGAGCCTCAACCCTCCACAAACGAGCGTGAATTAAGAGCCCAGTTTAGCCAATTGAAACATCTTCACAGAAGAGCATTACATCTTGCAGGTCTGTGCTGAAGGCAACGTCTGTTTGCAGAGCTTCTGGCCTCGTGTGAAAGCAAGCTCCTTTGGCCCGAGGGTAAAGTTGTGCTGTGTTTCAGCACAGACAAGAAAGACGGACGGTGTGAGTAGCTTCCACCTCCACACCATGGTTCACCACTCTCGGTTGTGTCAACACAATTCTCAGCAAGCAAACAGCGCTGCTGGAGAACAAACCAAAAAAAAAAAAATCCCTTTTCTCCCCCTTGCCATGCTTTTGTCTTGGATCCTTTCCGTGACCTCGTTCACGGCACAGCCCCAAACAGCAAAACCAACACCAGGGTGAATAGCAGTGCAAGCCAAGAGCCAGAGGGGAGATGGGAACATCTCCACTCCAACCATGCCAACTGTGTGACTGCTCACCCAGCACTGTGCTCCCAGCAGGGCTGGCACTCTCGCTTTCCCTTTCCCTAACTCACCAATGACAGAAGGATACCAAGTACTAGATGGAAAACAACACTAAGGACATCCCAAAGGAAATTTTGGGACCTTATTCCTGCAAGAAAGATGGCTCCATCTTGCATGACAGCAAAGAAATGTAGTTACCCCCAAATAGTGCAAACATCACTGTAATTACAGTTTCTACACAACTCATTGTTACTCTCTCTTTTCATATGCTCATAAATCTCAAGAAAAGAGTTCTTTTGAATCACTATTTTCCGTGCTGGAAGCCCAATCCTATTTCCAATGAAGTTCGCTTTGTGATCGTCTTCAAGGGAGCACAGCTTGGCTCCCAGCCCAAGGGAAATTTAAAAGAGCAAGCTACATCTTTAAATGAAAGAGGGCAAAGGCAAACAAGAGTGCTCTTTTACATCCCATACTTTCCCGATGGATTTTCCCTTCTGAAGTTGAGGCAAGTAGCTCCAAAGCAGCTCAGCTTTGAAATCCTCATCTGTACAGTCTCAATCTTACTCCATTTAAAACTTTCCATCAATTTAGAGTTGATTTGGCAGTCGGCACGTGACGTTACGTATGTTTGGAAGTGCCATCTGGAGCACAAGCAGCCACAAGTGTCCGTGAGGATGTGGGCACGTTTGCGTCTCAAACAGCACCAGCTGTCTACAGGGTAAGGGATGCCCACGAGCCATGGTGCTGAGAAACTCTTTTTCTTCGCTTAGTGAAATGAAGAGCTTTACAAATTAAACACTCAGAACCCCAAGGGCTAAGCTATGGGATAGCGTTAAGGTTCAAAAGTGAAAAAAAATCCCCAACACCAAAAACATTTGAAGATGGCTAAGCAGCGAGGAAGCCTTCCAGCTCTGGCATTAACTCAACTGCACAGCACGGGCACACCACGTTCCTATCACTCACTCCAGAAAAACAAGAAGCTGTGCAATTTGCTGTGTTCAACTGCATCTATAGCAAGACCTAGGAGCAACGCCTCAGGAACCTTTTGCTTCTGAATTTCCTGAGCCGGCCCCAATCCAGCAATTCGATCTGCAAGTACAGAAGTTCACCCATGCTAATGTACTTCCAGAGCCAAGGCTTTCAGTTTTAATGGCCAATGAACTTCGGGAAACAAAGCTTTTCCAAAAACTTTCTATTATTTGTGCATGTCATTATGTAAGGTTAATTTTGGACTTCAGCATGTGTATAAACCAGGGCTTTTTACTCTATGGTGGTTCCTGATTTGCAAGCCCCTCATCCTAAAAAAAATGTTTAGTAGTCAGCAAGTTGAAGCCCTCTCGCAATAGGATGCCTTTTCTTTGGCTTCTCAGAAAGACTTTGTAGACCCCCGGGAATTTCCAGCCCCTAGGATGAAAGCCATTAGTCCATGACACAGATATTTTAAAAAGAAAAGTCACCAGGTTTGTTGAAGCAATCCACCTGCACGTGTAACCAGAACATGCAACAACAGAGGTCTGAAAATATAGCAAGGTTGTTTCAATTGACAACAGAAATGCCCCACCAAAACCACCACCCAAGCAAGGCCTCTTGCCTCCCTATGACATAGCTGGAAGTCGGGAAGTTCTCCCAACTATCCAAGCTTTTGAAGCAGAACCAGCACTCAAGTCTATCAGGCAAATGATACCTCAGCTGCCATTCTGTCAGACTGGCCAAAGCTTGAGCTTCCTCACTTTTATGTCTCTCCTGTGTTCCTAGACCTTCAAGTGCACCTCTTAAGCCCAGAGCCATGCAACATGGTAGAAAGTATTGTGGCCTACCCCTCATGATACCAGAGCACCTAGGTCTGTGCACAGCATTTGCCACATTGACATTTAAAGCCCCACAGCTTTATTGAAAGCAGCAGGAGAAAGACTCTTGCAAGACTCTTCAGACTCTGCCTATCCAAGCAGGATTGGTACAAGTATCCTATACCTTATTTTCAGTTTACTTTTAGTCATAGCACTTAGATACTGAGATAGCATTGAAGGCCGTAAGTGCAAGAGGGTTCTCTCCTGAAAGTGCACCCCATCCTATAGGATACTGCACACCATCCTATAGGATATTGCACATCTTCCTGCATTTTCTGTTTGAATTTAAAATGACAAAGGAGCCTACAGACCCTGATTGAGTGCCCAGCACACAACACGGCAGGACTGCACAGTGTGAAGCCTCTCTCCATCACCCTTCTCCTGCTCATCCCTGTACAAAGCCAATGCTGTTCTGACCTTGCAAGGAGAAAGGTCAAAGGCACTGACACTGAGGAAACAAACACTGTTTTTTAATTTGACCCAAATCAGACAATTCTGAAGTAAAAGCTAATGAGAAAGTAAAAGAAATCATAAGATACTCTCCACAAGGGTTTATTTTCCATCAAATTCCCCTGTGACAGTACCAGATAGAGCAAACACTTACTGTTTCCCACCAGGAGAACCAGACATCACAGTTCTCCACTCAGGTCTGTCTCTCAGGTCCCCATGCAGCACAACATGCCCTACAGCAGCAGAGCCACATTTTGGATACCATTCTTTGCTTTGGTTGCCAGAGACAGGGAAGGAAGGCAGGCAGACAGGCTACCACAACAATACAATATGCAGTTTTGCTAGGAGAGCTGCAATCATTTTGGTAGCATTTTCCCAGTACAACATGCCAGTCTGCCTGTAACAGTAAGCAACCCCGAGGTGCACGTACCCACAAGACAAGGGCCACCAAAAACACTACCACTACTAACCCAAAACCAAAAGGCCAGCAGCAGCCACAAGGAGCTGTGGGCCAGTGACTGTGGGTAGTTAGATACTTTCCTGGGTGGTTTCAATACAGACTGGGATCATTCCAAAATTTCAGCTCATAGGAAGCATTCTTAAGGAAGGCTTTCTGTAAGATTCCATTCACCGCTTATTTCTCAAAATTAGCAAGTGAAATTTGTTTCTCAAAGTGCCAACACTGGTCCCATAGTTGTAATCAGCTATGTAGCCAAACCCCAGAGGGGGAAAAGAGCCAAGCACAGTAAAAATGAAGCTCTTCAAAGATGGCAAAGCACTGCTGAAGCTCTCTTCTCCACAGCTCTTCTCCAAGTCCAGATGCCCAGGTGGTGGGCTCAAAGACAATGATACCACAGAATACATTCCATAACACTATAATTTGCTCTTCCAGCCAGCGTAACTTAATTTCTTAACCCTTTATAGATGCAAAGGCCTTGCAAACAATTCATTATTGACACAGGCAGGGCCAAAAAACTCCACTGCTCCCTCCAGTCACAGAATCACTAGATCTGCCTCCTCAGACTAAAAGCCCTGCCATCAAATCATTTATGCTTTCACAGACCCTGCAAGTCAAAGAGTTCAGCCCTTGACGTGAGTTTGTTAGCAAGCAGTCTTCTAAATAACACAACAATGTTGTTTCACAGAGGTTCACCAAAGTGGGCTGTTACCAAGACCAAAGAGCTAACCCTTAGCTTTGCTCTCTGTGTGGTGAGCTCAAAAGCCAGCACTGCCAAGGCACAGAAGAAGACTCTCCTCCGAGCTGCTGTCACTGAAGCAGATTTATCTCCAGCCATGTGAGCTGGAGCCTCCCCAGGCTGTAACTTGCTGAGGGGAAACAACCCCCCGGTCCTGCGAGCCCGCGGCTTTGGGCATCGCTTCAGCGACCGAAACAGCTGCTGAGCAGAGAAGCGGGATGGTGCCTCCCCTGCCCGTGGCTTCTGCATCCCTTGCTGCCCAGCGGGGCGAGCCCAGGGCATAACGCAGCTCGTTTCGTACGGCCTGGGCAGGCGAGGCACCGGCGGAGCCTCGGCACCGGCGTGAGCTCACCCGCGGGTTCCTCCAGAGCTCGGCTGGGCAGGGGAACCGCCGCCCG
>NW_008595364.1:0-18983 GCF_000691845.1 Merops nubicus | reverse complement strand
CATTAACTGCATTCTCTTTACACAGTGGCACAAAGTCTGTCTGGAGGCCAGCACCTGGCGGTGTACTGCAGGGGTCAGTACTGGGTCTGATCTTTTTTAACATCTTCCTTAATGATCTTGATGGTGGAGCAGAGCGTATCCTCAGCAAGTTTTCTGATGACACAAAACTGGGATAGTTGTGCTGCCATTTAGAGGGACCTCATCAAGCTGGAGAAGTGAGCTGGCAGGAACCTCATGACATTCAGTAGGGGGAAGTAGTAAGGCCTCCACTTCGGGAGCAAAAACCCCATGCACCAGGATAAGATGGGGGCCGATCAGCTGGATAGCAGTTTAGCAGAAAAGGTCCTGGTGGAGACCAAACTGAAAATGGGCCAACAATGTTGCAAAAGAAGGCTAGTGTCTCCTGGGCTGCATTGGGTGTGTTGCCAGCAAGAGGAGAGAGGTTACCTTTCCCCTTTATTCAGCACTGGTGAGGTCACACTTTTGGACTATGGTGTCCGGGAGTGGGCTTCCCTGCATGAGAGAGAGATCTGGTCATACTAGAGAGTCCAGTGAAGAACCACAAAGATGACTAAGCGTGTCTTGTGTTAGTACAGGCTGAGAGCTGGAACTGTTCAGCCTGGGGAAGGGAAGGCTTAGGGGGGGATCTTATCAATGTTTGTAAATACCTGAAGGGAGGCTGCAAAGTGGACAGAGACAGGCTCCTTCCACTAGTGCCCAGCGACAGGACCAGAGGCAGGGTCACAAACTAAACCACAGGAGGGTCCCTCTGAACATCAGCAAACACTTTTTTACTGTGTGGTTGACTGAGCACTGGTACAGGTTGCACAGGGAGGTTGTGGAGTCTTCATCTCTGGAGACGTTCAAAGCCCTCTGACATCTGGACAAAGGGGTTGGACCAGATGACCTCCAGAGGTCCCTTCCAAACCCAAACATTCTTTGATTTTGTGACTCTGTCTGTGATGCTGGAATGTATCCTAGGATAAGAGAGTTATTCCTGCATGTGTGTTAATAATCACTGCTGCTAGCATTAAGAGCACTGTGCATTCTATTAACTTGGGGTTTCTTAATGATATGCAAATAAATGGACTTAAATAACTGATTATTCTGTTAAGAATAATTACCGTATTGCAGCGTTGAATGATTTAAACCTACTGGGTTAGAAGGTTTGTCATGTTGGAGCTCATTGGGGTGATGCAAATAAATAAACTTCAGACCATATTCAGTTGTAATCAAGTAATTAATGTGAGCTGCAGCTCGTATTCTGTTTTCTGATCATCTTAATGCAAACTCATGTGGCAAGTCATCAATTTATACAGAGTTTTATAAGCTGTATGATTTTATAAACTGGAGCTCATCTTCTTACTAATGAATTTTAATATTAAGTATCTTGTTCATTTTTGTTGGTTTGGTTTGTTTTCCTCATCAAATGTCAATAGCAGAATGTTTATTGAGGGAATAAATTGTATAGGGGGAATGGGACAGACAGTGAAATCTTGGCCTTTTTTTTTTTTTTTCAATGCCTTACCTGTACTTAGTTTCTAAGAAAGCTGTTAACAAAGATATAGCAATGTTATTTCTATGTCAGATAAGATGCTGACCTTCCTGCAATTACTATTTTGGGTTGTTTCTTTTTAGCCTGAGGAAATGACCAGATTGAGAAGCCTCAACAGACAGCTCCAGATAAATGTTGACTGTACACTGAAAGAAGTTGATCTCCTTCAATCAAGAGGTACGGAGCTGATAGCTTTTAAAAAATGTGATTTAAGTATGGGTGGGAGTGTTGATCTGCTTGAGGGTTGTAAGGCTTTACAGAGGGATCTGGATGGGCTCAATCAATGGGCCAAGGCCAGTCATATGAAGTTCAACAAGGCCAAATGCTGAGTCCTGCACCTGAGTCACGGCTTGGGGAAGGGTGTGTCCAGGTGGCCAAGAGAGAAAACAGCATCCTGGCTTGTGTCAGAAATAGTGTGGCCAGCAGGACTAGGGAAGTGATTTCCTCCCTATGCTTGGCACTGGTGAGGCTACACGTCAAATACTGGGTTCAGTTTTGGGCTCCTCACTACGAGAAGGTCATTGAGGAGCATGTCCAAAGAAGACCAACAAAGCTGCTGAAAGGCCTAGAGCACAAGTCTTAGGAGGAGCAGCTGAGGGAAATGGGTTTGTGTGGCCTGGAGAAACAGAGGCTGAGGGGAGAACTTATCATTCTCTACAGCTCCCTGAAAGGAGATTGTGGGGAGGTGGGTGCCAGTCTCTTCTCCCAAATAACAAGTGATAGGACAAGAGGAAACATCTTCAAGTTGCACAAGGGGAGGTTTGGATGGGACATAAGGAAAGATTTCTTCACATAAAGGGTTGGTTGTCAAGCATTGGAACAGGCTATCCAGGGAAGTGGTTGAGTCACTGTCCCTGCAGGTGTTTAAATGTGTAGATGTGGAACTTGGGGACGTGGTTTAGTGTTGACCTGGCAGTGCTGTGTTAATGGTTGTACTCAATGATCCTAAAGGTCTTTTCCAACCTGGATGATTCTGTGATTGTAATATAGTATGTGCTTACATGTGGATACTTTGACTCTTTATTTGATTTTGATAATCAGTATCAGCTTATTGCTAAAAGGTGTCTTTCAGTTGCAACCTGATAAACTTGACTTCCTAATATTTCTGTTGGCCAAGATAAATTACATTACCAAGAAAGTGGTGATTTAAGTGTGACTTCCTCAAGAGCAAAATAATAATAATAGTAAAAAAATGCTCCTTAGTGAAGGTTCTTGACTTAAAAATTTAACTTTTTGCTGACAAAGGCTTTGACCAACTAATACAAAACAAAACTACAGGTTGCAACCAAGAAGTTGGCAAACAGAAATCTACTTAGGTCTTCAGAAATCCTCTTTCCACAACAGAAGCTTGACATGAATGTGATCAAATAGATCAGAATATGCATAGTCCTCCTTTTATACCAAGAATGTGTCCTATGGAAGGATTTACTTTATCACATATTTTTAAAGGACTACAGAATGTTGAGCTGAAGTTGATTCTTCACTGTGGGATTAGCCTGATAAAAATTACTAGAATTGATACAAAACTGAAAATATGTGACAAAAGACGACTTGGGGAAAAAGCTAATATAGAGTGTCATAACAAAAAGACATATAAAATGGGAAGTATGTAGATGGGCATAGGCAGGTAAATAACCTTTGAGTTACACTTTCTTACTTTTCTTTTCTGACAGGAAACTTTGATCCAAAAGCTGCATGTAACTTCTATGATAACATAGAGCCTGGTCCTGTTGTGCCACCAAAGCCATATAAAAAGGGTAGGTCAACAAACAAGCAGCAAACTACCTGCTCTGCGCTGAAAAAGTTTTGGGGGTTTTCCTTCTTTTTTTAAAAGCCCCTGTGATGACAGGAAAAAATTGTAATTATAACTTTTCTCCCTAAATAAATCAAAACAAACATTTTTATGTAAGTTCAGTGATCCTGGCTACAACTTGCTTTCTTCAGGTGGGTTGTTGCAGATGAATGCTCTGTGTGGTGAACACTGTTATACACTGTTATAATTAAAAGTCTACAAACTTCTGTGCATTAATGTGAGCTTCTGAATTATGTTTTTTTTAAATACTTATTGGTTAAAAGCTCTGTCAGGGTTGTTTAGCTGTCCTCTGATATGTGTTGATAGGATTTTATCATTTAGTTGGAGTCTTTTATGCAAGTTTAATTGGTCACAGCAGCTTTTTAAAATTTGGTTATATTTTTCATTATATTTTAACTTGACTGGCTACACTTTACCTGGTTTTTGTGTGTGAGTATGAATTTCACAGTAGCCCTGAGGTTTCAGCGCAGCAAGAGCTTCAGACATTTTAAGGACCAAGGCAGAACATATTTCCTCATGTAGGTCTAAAGAGAGAGCAGTGTTCCACTTGCTCATTACTGGTTTCTAAAGTGTTCCATGCTAGTTATACAGTATCCAGGATTCAAATCCAGCTCGGGACACCAAAGTTTTATGTAAGCACAGGAGCTATGAATGCAAGTCTCACTTTTTGTCTAGGTGGGATTCACCAGCACATCCCAGAGTGACTCAGCTCACCCTCAGTAGACACCTAGTGGCCACATAGCTCAGTAGCTCTCTGGATTCCACTGCGTTCATTGGTGATACTGGAGCAGAATCCTGCCTTTTGTTTCCAGCATTTTTTGAGCTTTGGTTTTTGTCCTGTTACTTCCTGAAGTCTTTTTAAAGAACAGTTTCAAATGTTAGTGGAAGTTTTTAAACGCTTTGCATCTTTCTGCTGGAATAGCCTGTCTGGGACCCTGTGCTCTGATGTAGAAAAAACAGTGGTCTTTTCTCTGAAAACACTGTGTGAGGAAATTTAAATATCGTCTCCTCTTTCTGTAACTAGCATGTACTAAAGGTGTTACTGGAAAAAAGTCACTCTTCTGAAGCTATAATCATATAATCTGCCTGAAAATGTAAATTTTATAGATAAGTTTTAGTTACTGATAAGCATTTCACAAAGGCTTTTGAGGTTGAAGTTTGAATTCATATATGGAAATTTTTACTGCTTTTTTTTAAGAAAATATTTATCCTTCACTGTAATAAAATGGTTAGTATGTGGAAATTTTTTTAAAAAGGGAAAGTCCACAACTACTGTTTATCTTCAAAACCCCCTCAAACCAATATTAGGATAAGTCCCCTGCATAGGGTGGTGGCATCCAGCAAAGATGGTCGGAGCAGGTGAGCAGTGGCGTTAAGGCAGCTGCCTGAATTTGTGTTAAATTGCAGTGGTCATGTGGGCAATTTAAGGCACTGCTACTTTATGATGCTTGAAGAGATTCTCTTAATTACACTAGCCTATTTGACTTATTATCTCAGAGGAAAATAACATGCAAAACTTCCATGAAACAAGTGATTGTTTGGCAGTTGGAAATAGTGTCTTGTAAGGATTTGTATGACTTTTATGACTAGGTTCCTGGTTTTGTATGTCAGCTTACTAGAGGTCAGTTTTAGGGCTGGTGTACTGTATTCTGAGCTTGGCTTTTAGCACAGAGTTGTAAAATTATTTTTTTTTCCCTTAAAAAATTCCATTGCCTTAATATTTAGTTGTTGGAGACGTGGGCAGACAGGTAGGTACAGGCAGACAAGGGTCTGCGCTGTACTGCAGCCTGGCTAGTCAGCATGAATGCAGTCTAGTGCCCATGCTGCTTGCTTACTTAGAAGGAATTTGTTGATTCCAAAATTCCAAAGACTGTTCACGTGAATGTACAATTTCTGGACTGGAGAGGGTTTGCATCTAAGAAAGGAGGTTACTTTTATTTTCTTCAAGTATGTCTTTGAAGACAAACATAAATACTATTTGACTAGCTTTGCTGTCAGCTGCTGCTACATTTCTTAGCAGAGGACAGCAATGTGTGCACTTGGAATTACAAATTGCAGTATTTTCTCACAAAGTTAGTTCTCTTTTAATTAGGCTGTTCTGCACATGTTTGTTTAGCAGATGGGTATCTTAACCTTACCTCCTAGGTATATGTGCTAATGTTGTTTCAAATATTAGCATTTTGTAAAATGTTGTGTTTCCACATCCTAGGAATATTTGTCGCTTTTAGCAGATAACCTGAGGTCTTGAAGTGGTGGTAGGAGACACTGGAAAACTGAGTAGTCTTTCTGTAGGTTAAAACCTAATGCGTGGTTTGCATGCACACTAATTTTTATGAATGAAAACAGTTAAATGCTGCTTTAGATACACACATCCCTGCTACAAAGCCACAAGGAAGAAAAAAATCATCTTGTTTTGAAACAGGCCTGCTGTTTTTGTTTTGATATATTGTGTTTTCTTCAGCCTGGAAAAATGCTAGGAAGAGATGCAGCAAATATATAATCTGTCAGATTGTTTAAAGGAACTAAATTAGAAGTAGTCTTCTGCTTCACGTAAAGTAATCTTATTGGAATGTAGAATTTGGTAATAGACTGATGTACCTAAGTCATTGCTTAACAGGATGATCTTGCAGTGCCAGTAACAAACTTTTCAGTACATTTTTACGCTGCTAAACCTTTAGCAGTGGTAGTGACCTAACAGTGGTGACTGCTCTTTTTGCTTTTAATGTAGTTTAAGTGACTCTTTACAGAAGTGAACAGACCTTCAGTGCTACTTAAGTGGAAAGGTTTCCACACTCATTTTAAGATAGAATGTTTAATGAGGTGACAAACCCACTAGTGTGATCTTGTCTATCATCCTTCTCTTCTGAAATAAGAAATTTTTTTTTTCCTTTGGCTTGTTTTCTTTTAGAGCAACAAACCAGCTCCAAACAGACTCCACGGACTCAACCAAGAGATGAAGACTTTGAAGGGGCTCCATGGAATTGTGATAGCTGTACCTTTCTAAATCACCCAGCACTAAATCGCTGTGAGCAGTGTGAAATGCCACGATACACCTGAAAATCAGGAAGGGGCTGCTTTGGGTTGAAAACAGGCTCTCAAGCTGATAGCTGTAGGAGAAGGAAACATGTGGAACCTTTCAGTCCATCTGCCTGGCCTTTGCCAGTCAACAATCTTTGTACTGCAAGGAATGGGAGTAATATGTTAAGATGTTTCTGCTTGTGCTACACTGAAAGTAAGGGTGAAGTTCTGTCTTATCCCATTGCAGTGAGCAAAGCAGAAAATGGAACCTGAAAATGTAAAAGGATTAATTTTGGGAAGAATGTATACAGGAAAGCAAATAACTACTGGTGTTTAGTCCTGTGGTTATAGTTCTTGCTTAGTGGCTCTAAAAAACCCCAACAATTTAAAAGAAAAAGAATTATAGAACTTCTAGTAATGGTGTGAAATGTTACACTTATCCAGAAAAACTGAAGAGCCAGAGCTGACTCAACCTGGCCACAGCTAGCTGGAAAACAAAGGCTCCCTGTGCTTCTAGGTTGTAAGCTACTGAAAAGGAAGACAGGTAAATGCAATGATAAATTTTGCAATGTATAAAAAACAAGGAGAAGGGTATTTGTAATTGCTGCTTTTTTTCAGGGTAACTTATGTCTACAAAAAATTGCTGTTTGAAATAGTAACCTAAGGTGACTAAACGAGATACTGTATGAGTGTTACAGAGAGTTTAATCGGAGGTAATTTTATACAATCCCTTTTGCTTGTACAGTGCTCACCTGGCTGTGTCAACACTGGTAATAAACTATGGATAAATTCTGCCTATCACGGATGAAAATACTGCTGCATGCTTTTATTAGGCCGTCGTGTTTCAAAGCTAAAAGTATGCTTTTATATACAATGGTCTTCTAAACCTGTGCTCTGTAGCAGCACAGTAACATACGCCAAACGGAGACTCCTCCAAGTTCATTCTGGAAGATGAGCTCAGCCATGGTTGTGGATGGGAAGAGTTTGTACCCAGTTCCTTAGGCCTCCTCAGCTTCCCATTTGTGGAGATCTCATTATGTTTACAGCACAGAAGGTACTTTGTGCCCCAGTTCAAAGTTAGCTGAAAAGTAATGAATCAGTTAGCTCTTCAGTACAAGTTTATTTGCACATTAAGAAACCATCCTGTATAAAATAGCAGATGCCAGATCCTGAAAAATTACACTCTGCATTCTTTTTATTTTGATCAGGAAATCTTTGCCATAGGTTGAAGAACACAAGACTTGCAACTGAAAATCGTACTGGTACTTTTATACATATGATACACTGTATTATAAAAGTGATGTTCAGTTTGAATGCTTCAGGTTGCTGTAATAAAGCACTCGATACTTGTGAAATCAAACTTGGGTTTGGGCAGCTGAATGCTTGTGTTACACAACTGTGCGACTGAGTAGGACGTTCTTGTGTACTGGTCAGAAGCCAGCACAGTGCATTTGAGTTCTTGTGGTGTAACTGCACCAAGATCCAGAGGCACAACCGAGCACGTCACCCGAGTTATGGTAATTGACTTTGCAACTGTGAGGCAAAATGGGGTAGCTAAACCTTACCAGAGGAGGTTTAAACTACTTCATTGTAAGTTGTTCTTAGCTCATGGCAGCCATATCCATATGGTCAATTTCCACAATTCACTTGATGTGTGATATCACGTTAAGCTGTGCTAAAACAATCATGTGTCTGAATCCTTATTTAAAACGAGGCAATGTGGGTAAGGGGTGGGTGGAAGAAAACTCATCTTGACTGCATTGCTCAGTCTGTTGTCTTCTCTCCCTGCAGTTTATAAAAATAACAGTGAAAACCAAACTGTGATCTTAGATGAGGAACTGATATTTTATCTGACATTTTCTGAAATGTTCTTGCACTAATTAAGTCTTCAGCATAATTTAAAATAAGCTAAAAGATCTCCAGCAATCACTGTGCACTGCTGATGAGCAAAACAAAGTCAAAGGCATCAGAACTAGTCCTCTGCTCTCCTCCTTGCTCTCCTCCCTGCTCTTGATTTATATTACTATGTGGGGAGCTCATCACATATGGAAAGGGGGGGAAAAATTGCTGTCAAATTAAATTAGAAGGCAAATATTATTTTTGTTTATGTAAGTGGACAGCCTGACAAAAGTGAGATAACTAGAAAATGGATGAGCAGAGGCATTATAACTGGGATAAGCAGTACTGTTGCTGTTATCAGCTGTATAATGAATTACTCAAAACAATACTAGTAACTTCATGACTTTTCTATTGTGATGCCTTTGCCTTTTTATTATTTCAATTTTCATTTGTACTTCTGTTGAAGTTCTAGAAGCATTTGGTCCTGCTAGAATTACAAAATGATGGCAAATGAAATGACAGTCAGCAAATGAGAGTGGGTGTGTCGTGCATCAATACAGCTGTGGCACTTTCAGGCAGAATAGATGCTACTTTTGCAGGGGGGCTGGGGGGAGTGCATGCAGTCCAATAATTCCCTGAACTGTAATAACCATAAATGGAGACTTCTTAAACTTAGTCATAGCTTCACCAGAGGAAGAGAAGGAAGGCTGCCTGACAGAAAGATACTTCTTGGAAGACTGAGTGCAACTAAATTGCAAATTAATTTCTTCATACCAATATTTTTATATCAGTTTTTTGATTACTCTAATTTGTTGCTTGTACAAAAAAACCCAAAAAGGACAAAACCCCACCAAATCCTTCTGTTGTAGTCTTTTACTTGTAAATGCCCATACACAAACATGAATAGGGAGAACTTTACATGGTGCTTGAATATTTCTAGTTTGTTAGAATGTAAATTGTATTTTGAATATTGGAAGATCCGTTTACCTCTGAGAACAGGTGACGTTGTTCACACCCCAACTGAATTGTAGATTATGCCAAAAAGATTGGTTTATGTAATATTTATTGAATGCACATAAAACCCTAATGTCAGCTGGCATACAAAATGCACTGTATTGTATAAAACGTGTGTGTGTGTGTGAATGGGGGGATGATGATGCCGTTGTGTTGAGTTAATGCACTACTTGTCCTTCCTTTTTTTCCTTAACCACTGAGCTTTCCCTCAACCATGCTACTAGAGTGGTAGAGTTTGTAACTGACTTGGACACTCAGATATTCAAAATTATTTCACTGTTCATTGAGATTTTATAAAGCTTATTTTATATTTACTGTGCTATGAAGATGAATCCCCTTTAATTATAGAATGCTACTGTAGTTCTTTAAAAGTCTCTTTAGAGTGGGGCTTGTGGAAGATGATTCAGAACATAGTAAACCAAAAGAAATCCTGAACTTTGGATCTACTTTTGATTTGATGTAATAGTCTTGTTTGGGTGAAAACGAAAGGGGTTGGAAGTCAAGCAAAAGGAAGTACTTTGTAAAATGTAGTCTTAGATCATATGGAATTGTGTATCTGTGTGTCTGTGGTATGTGTGTTTCCCTTGAAAAATGGGAGGTGTGGTGAAAAGGTGTAATAATTCTTAAAAGAGCTGGTCTCAGTACTTTCTGATTATGATATGCTACGAAATCATGTTTTTTTAAAAAAACCCTTTTCTTTCAGTTACTTTTACCTGTCCCAGTTACACACTTTCCATTGCAATTTCTAAGTACTTTTACATTTAATATTGATTGTAAAACCCCTTGAAACTGAAATAAAAATACTTTGAGTTGAAATGGGGACAAAATAAAAACAATAAAGAATGTTTTAAAAAGAATGTGAGAATATTAAATATGTTAAAAACAAGTTTGTCATCAGGATAATTTTTTTTTTTTCCCCTTAAATTCAGTGGTATACCCTAGAAAATTACTATCCTGACAAGAAGTGGATAGCTGGACATAATTCATTCAGCTTGTTTGGTACCACCAAATTTACATGTTCTGACGACAGTGACTCTAAATCCCATAAAGAGAGAAGACATGCACAGTTATCAGATGTCATAGTCAGTACTGTCTCTGTGTGCTGCTGCATTCCTTTCGTTTCAAAAAGTCAACGTTACGTGAAGCTAGCCATGACTGATTTTTGCCAGATTTCTTCAGTTTGGGGCTTTCATTGCTGTTTATGTCCAAAAATATTAATGCAAATATTTTTCTTGGGTTTGAGTAATCAGAAATCAATGGAGTTAATGCAATATTATAATCCTGGATTTTCAGTACCTTTGAAACTGATTTTAAAAACCTGTGTTCTTGAAACTTATTTATTTATGGTGGCACCAGTGTATCTAATCCATATTTCCTGCTGTGTGAAACCCTGTTAAATTTTTTCATTAAAAAAGACACGATCTTGTTTAATCCTGTATATATGGTGTCTACATTCTAGATTTGTGTATGCTGTGAATGAACTTATTACTAAGAGGTGAAATTGTATAAAAGCATTCAGAGGCTATGCATGCATGGTACCTCCAGAAAGTGCATACTCCAAGTTGCAGATTCCTGCAAAAATAAATTAATAAAACTAAGCAAATATCACATCCTGCATTTGTCCTTGTATGTAGTAGGAAATGTTTAAACAATACAGCCTTTTTACTGTCACAGTCTGATTGTTTCTGGTCTTCCACTTGAACCCACAGCTATAGCAGATTTGTTTCAGGGGCTCCTGGGCTTTTCTTTTTGGTGACCGATATGATTCTCATGAGGCAATTGCTGAACATTGAACTGGGGTCCAAATCCTATTCCTGTGAATTTGGACAGCTTGTGTAAGCAGGGCTCCCATTAGGTGGTGGATATTCCGTGCAGGTTCTGGTGTAGGAGCAGGACATACGAGGTTCAGAGGGTGAAGTCGCGGTCATCACTTTTACTTTGGAGAGTTGTAGCTGAAGGAGAAGCTGTCCCTCCTGGAGCAGGGGGTCACCTCTTGTTTGCAGCCTCAATAGCAGGCGTTCCTGCCTGGCCTCCGTAGCGCACTGAGCATCTGCATTATGAAAGTCCATTTTCTGCTATGAGCTCCTGCAGGCAGGCACTGACTGCTCTGGGAGAGGGTGGAGAATTTGAAATGCGTAAATCGATATGCAGGCAGTTCCTTTTCATTAGTATATCTTCGCCGCTATCTTGACTAACATAATCTACAACTTGAAAGCTCTTATGTTGTGTGACAGCTGTATTTTGTTCACACACAGTGTCAGTCATTGAACGCTTTCTGGTCTAATAAACCTACTGCAACTGTGGTGTCCTGAGCTTTCATCAGCAAATCTAGTTTTGTATTCCTTGTGATAAATTGAATGTATAAAAACTTTTGGATAGGTTTGTATTTTAATCACGCATTCAATTCTTTCACTTTAGAAATTGTTGCAATTGACTTTAAAAAAAAAAAAAAGTTGCAAAGCTTTAAAAAATGTTTGAAAATGTTGAGGTGCCTGTAAAATGTATTATGCCAACAGAGAACACACAAAGGCAAATGCCAGTAGATCTAACAATTGACAATGGCTGCTCTTTTGTTGTTATTTCTTTGAAGTCATGAGGAGGAGGGCGATCTGCCTGAAATAATTGCATAAAACCATATGATTTATTCATAAGAATTACTTGGTTTTGATAGTACTGTACCGTGTCTTAAACCTGTGGCTCTTAGGGAGGTGATTTCTCTTGTGATCTGGTAAGTATTCCAGGAAATAAGTGCTGCTGCTTCCAGTCAGTCCATCTGATCCACAGTGTGGGGTAAGTACTGTATATTCTTTAATTGCACCCTCTCTGATTTTTTTGAAGGAGATGTAGATAATTAAGTAGATCATTTCACCCAACAGCTGGACTCAAATAATTATATATTAAATGGGTTACCTGAGGGTTTGTGGAGACTTCCTAAACTTCTTAGAGAAGAAGGTATGTTAATTTTTAGATAGAGGGTCTGTAGTTGTAACATGTTCCAGTTTGACAGTAAAAACTAGGGCAGACCTGGAAAAGCCCTTCACAGGAGTGACACTTAATTTTACAAAATAATCTGTTTCTTTAGAAAACAAATTTATTTTATTTTAAAAATTAAATATTTAGAATATACTCATAAAAGCTTCACTATGCAGATAATTTCTTTCAAGTTAGGCAAGACTTAAAATCCTGTATGTATTTGCTGATTTTACAAGTTCTATTTTGAAGATTTTAACATTAATTGTCCTTTATTCCCAAATCATAGTAATCTTATTGAAGTTGATGAGGGCTCGTGCTAGGTTTGCTTAAAAAAAAAACCTAGATAAAGTTGCATTACTGCTTTAGAAACTAAACCAAAAAGCCTCTGAATGAAAAACAGGTGCTGCTTGATTTTTGACAAAAAGCTTAATTTTTTTTTGAAATGTAGGAAGAAAGTTGGCACATGAGAGTGAGTCTTATTTTTTCTTTTTATGAAAAATATGGAATATTTCAGAAAAAAAAAATTTGACTAGGTGAGGCAGATCATCGTGGGTTTGAAAGTGATATTCTGATTCCAGACTAGTAGAGCTTGTCAGTAGGTTGTGTTACCATCGGTACCAAGTTCTGGTGTTGGTAGCATCATGCCTGGAACTGCTGGTGGCAAATTGCTGGGCTGGGACACGGGCCACATGGCACTGTGGAAGCATTCAATGGCCACCTGTGCCTTGTGGCCCTGTGTCACGTGCTGGGACGTGCAGCCAGGACGTGACAGGGAGGCGCTGGGGGGTGCAACGGGTTGGTTGTGTCCCCTCGTATTTACGGCTGCCAGCTCACCCTGTGACACATGGCACAACAAGACCAAACATGCCTTGTCCTTAGGGAAGAGGTGGTTTAGGAGTTGCCTGGCAGTCGTGGATTTGGGTCAGCCGAAGCTGGGGCTTCCCTGCCCTGAATCAAAGATGCAAGTCACAGGTTGCTGAATATTCATCAAAAGCTCTCAAAGGCTGTCTGCTGATTTATTTTTTTTCTCAAGTGTCCTGAACCAGCCTTGCAAATTCCTGCTACTGGGCATGATTATTCCACCTGAGATTTTTCTTCTCTAATTTTCAGCCTATTCAATTAATTCTAATGACTTGGCAAAGCTGAAATTACCTTTGGCAATCCAAATGGGTCTGTGGGGAGTACCCTGTGCACTGGAGAGCGCCGAGCATGACTCTGCCTGTGGGTCCAGATCCACATGTGGCTTCCCTCTGACCCATCCCACAAGGAGGAGGGGTAGAATGACATTCAAATACACTTTCCATACAGACACATAGGTTTAGAGTAACCAAGGCCTGAGAAAACTTTGCGGAGCATGATTTATGTCTTTATGATGACTGTGAATCTTTTCCCCTAGTTAAATTTCTGTAGATGCTTTGCTTTCTTCATGATGAACAGCTCTGGTGAAAAAATGCCTCGGTCGTCTTTCATCACTGCAGATACTGAAGCCTAGTGGGTTGGCTTGGTTGCTGTTCTAGGTAACTGATTTTAACTTAACACACAGACATTTTTCTCAAACAGTCATTCAGAAGATAATGATTTTTTTTTTTTTTTTTTGTCTGATAATGATACATGACCGTGAATCTGCCACTGATTGTTATCTTTTCAAACTCTGAAAATTTCAAACCTACACTGAATAGGTAACAAGCTTTGTGTATGTTCATACTCTGCCTGACAACACGGATACTTCAGGTCAGTGTTGTGCCACACAGAAAGAACTAGACAAATACTTTATAAAGCAAATCTTTTAAAATACTTGTCATTTTGAAACTTACATCAGGCTTTATTATTACTTTTTAATGAAACTTTGAGAAGCAGACTGGCTGACTTGATGCTGTAGCCCTTTTGAGAAACCCAAGCCAGTGCTGCTGGTAAGAACTGTGATCTCTTGTAGAACACCAATGGCAAGACAAAATGTGTGTACCTTGTTTTGTACAACTAAAGTGAAATATTAAAAATAAGATTTTTTAAAATATGTATATTTGACTTAGTTATCACATACTGATTAAATAAAAAGCGAAGTGATTTACAGGGAAAATATTCTCATCTAGTAGTCCATGTATTACCATATTAAAACAGGGAACCATCAATCAGATTTTTAAAGAGACTGATAAGAAGAACCTTTTTATTTTCCACTGCAGCAATACTAAACTTATCAAACATGATACCATGTGCCCTTTAAATGTTCTATCATGTTTTCCTAGTTGATTGCCTTCCAGTTCTAGTCCAAGATTAAATATTATCCCTCTTTGGCCAATGAGGTTCCACAAGTACTTGATGGTTTCTTGATTGAGATTGTCTGATGGATAGCAAAATTTTTTTCTTCTCCTTGTCTCTCTGATCTACCTGGATCAATGGTGATGCTGAGCCTCCTTGCAGTCCCCCAGGTCGCTGATCTCAGAGCACTGTTGTGTCCCAGCACCCTCTTTAAATACACTCTTCCTCGCTAGGAATCAGATCGAATTGGCTTACAAAGGATGCCTGCACTACTGGGGTTATGGAAAATAAGATTTTTAAGATATAAGCCACCACCTGTGTCCTGTAGATCAGGATGGGTAGATACCCTGGCTTGGGCAAGGAGCTGAAAAGACTTTAGAGGAAAAGACAAGTGTATGCCGAGTGCCAGCTGCTCTTATGTACCAGGTGCCAGCAGCTGGGAGGGTGAGGGGGCCGGGGCAGCCCTGGAGAGACCTCACTTCTGAGCCCAGCTGCCAGGGATCCATGTTGGACATGTGTATGTGTGTACTCCCACTGGTAGACTTCCATGCTGACCTGCTGGAGAGGTTATCATGGTGAGACTGCTGGTGCTGTTTGTGTTCATGTAAGTGCTGAGTGTGCCTGCGTGGATCTGCGTGCCCAGAGAGGCACAGGCATGTCCATACTCGTGTGTTGCACCCTTGTGTGACGTGTGTCTAAGGGGAACACACGTTCAGCCCTGCTGCGGGTCTGACCTGGAGCAGCTGCAGCCTTGTCTCCTTCAGGCTGCAGGATCTGGCAGCTCCACACTGCTGGCAGTATGTAGCTGTAAAAATGCACTTCAGAAGTTGCAGTCACTGAGGAGAACACAGCACATAAACCCCAGGAAAGACACATAGTCATGCGAATGACAACAGAGCGCTAACAGGATGTTATGCTAAATATGGCCAAGCTATTTAAGTGTATTCAGGATGTGACACAAACCATCTATCCACCAAGGAGGGAAATATAGATGTTTTAATGAGCCATAAAAAACTCTGAGTGAAAATCCCACAGGGTGATGCCTGGCTTTAAAAGTGAAAGCAAGTTTATTATAGCAATAAATGCAGAGCGTGTAAACATTTCCCAGTAGTTTTCAAAGCTGTTCCTCAAAACTGGAGGTGAAAGATAACCACTTGCTCTTTTTCCAGCTCACAAATTCTACCAACATAAAATTTGTTCTACAAGAGAAACCACTTTGAAAAGGATTCTTTGCCTTGACAAATGAGGGACTTGCTCCTTGTCCAGAGGAACAACTCTCTCTCACAGAGAAGAACTTTGTCTTGTCTGGGTTTTTCCAGCTTCTGTAGATATGCAGATCTTTATCAAGTCATGCCATTCTTCAGCTGCAACATTTTTTCATCTGCTTTTGCTAGTTGCAAGCAAAGGCCTCCTACAGGTCGCTGATCTGTTGCTGAAGACCTGCTGTGAGAGGTACGCACGTTCATAACCTAGATCATTTTGGTAAACGTGTCATGCCAGTTTCTCATGGGAAGAGGTCGCCACTCCTGCTGTTCTGTTTGGATTCAGAAATTCCAGCACCACCTTCAGTCACCGGTTCCTCTCGTGATCTTGGTTACCTCTCAGAGCCTCTACTTCTGTGTCTCTGGTTTTAAGGCAACCAATCAAAACTACTCATTTTGAAACTGTGCTAACCCAAGTGCAGTGTATTATCATTAAGGGCTTCTGAGCATCTGATACTGCTCGTGTAATGCCTTATAGCTGACTTTTGCCTTTTTTTCTGTACATGGCCAAAACAGAGTATTTTAGAGTTCTGTTCCACAACTGTGTATGCGAGTCGTGCTGAAGGAGAGAGGACCCATGTTAGTATGTGTTTGGGCAGATTAAGATTTTTAGCAGCATGATGTGTGAGAAACTACAGCAAGTTGCTATTTTTATTCATGATATTCAGTACTGAGGTGTGAGAAGGGTTAGATGATAGTGAGGAACATCAAAAGTCAAATATGTTGTTTCCGTTGTGTAGTTATTTAAGTGAAATACCATATTCAAGGCATTGTGAATAACTTTTTATTGGTAGAGGCCATCCATGGTTGAAAATACACCTTTCAAAAGAAAGGAGTGACGAAACTTGAGAGAAGAGCATCTTCACCTCAACCTGAAAGCATAACAGATATTAATCATGCACAACAGTTGTGGGAGACCACAGTTATGGATTTTTCTTACCTGCTTCTTTGGAAGGCCTAACCACGATTTATCACTTCAAACCCCATTCAGTTTTCAGCTTTCTAGTTATACTAATTTGTTTTCTTCTTGTATTAACAAGGCTCAAAATAATTGAAAGTTAGTATACCTCTCAGTAGTTATATTAAAAAACCCTGCATCTTAGGAAGTATGCAGAAATCTAGCTAAAGCTGGGATTTTCCTTACTGCCATAGTGAGTTTTGTGACTAGTGGTTGTCCTTTAGGGTGGCAACAGTGCCTTTATTCATGTCTCTAACTCTTCCCAAAGTCAAAGAAAGTTGGTCAGATAGAATACAGATAAGCTTGTCCTCTAGTGCTAGCAGCCAAGGAAGACCTGTATTAGAAGAGATAAGGACATTGCTTCTGGGAGACCAATGAGAAATGAAAAGAGAAGCAAGATAGTCAGCTTGTCCCAGGGCTGTCATTGCTGCCTCTATCAGAGGTGTGCAAGCACATTTTGGTCTCTTGCCTTGTGTGTTTCCCAGACCCCAGCTGTTCACAGGGCTCCCCCAGTGCGAGAGCACAAGGACTGCTGCAAAGTCACGTCTGACGTTCTCTCACAACACTTCACAGAAAGAGCTGGGTGGCAGGGAGAGGAGTGTGAGTAAACATCAAAGATAAAAATAGCAACTTTATTTTGTGTTGATATGTTCTTCAGCAAAATTTCTCAGGTTTCTCTTTCCTTTTTTTTTCCCCTTACCTCCCATTTGTCAGTTAAATACATCCTGAAAAAATGAGCAAAGTTGTGAATGTATCCCGTGGTAGAAAAGAGCGAAGAAGTGTCTATAAAAATCGTCACTTTGTACTAATTTGCTGCTACAGGAATAAAGATGAACTATGGTCAGTAAGGACATGACTGACAACTGTCCTCATTGTTGGTTGTTGCTCTATAAAAATGAAACCATTCAATTGGCATTAGGACATTTACTACTGAGGAAACTTTCTTAGTTTCTAGAAATATTTAGCTCGCCTTTTGTTCTCTTGTTCTTTTTTTCTTCCCCCACCCCTCATTTTCTTATTTTCTCATGTTGTCTGTCTGGTACAGTTGTGTGGCTGTTCCAAGCGTTGGTACCATAGACCAAGTTCAGAGCTATGTTCATCTCAACAGAAAAAGAGTATTTTTATCTCATGATTTCCTAATGTTATCATCTGTTGAATGAAGGTTTTAGATTATCTGCTCCTGAAGCATTTCCCTCTGCTGTTCTGGGCTTCTGTGAGTGGCCAACACACCCATACAGCAGAAGAAAGCTCAGAGGAGATGGCAAGGACAGTGTGCCCTTGAAGCTCAGGGAAGAATACAAGGAGTGACCACATCTGTTGTAAAGGAAGATGAACTCATCCCAGCACTAAGGGGACCAGAGGGTGGCCTTTGTTGTACATAAATGTCTGTATCAGTTGAGTGGACCAATGGGTTGTATGCATGGCCTTGCCTGTGTTAATGAGAAAAGTATGGAGGTCTCCCCGAGCTAGTCAGACCGGTATGGGACAAGTGTCTTCCATGGTTTTGCTATCTGTTAAAAAAAAAAAATAAAACCAATAGTCTACATCCTGGTTGTCTGACTGCCTCTCTTTTAAAAGAAATGTTGCAGAAAGACCGGTCTTCTCATTACCTCTTCTAGTTTGCTCTAGACCCACTGGAGACACAAAACCACCCTCTATCAGAAATACACCCAGCTTCGCCTTCTTTCTGAACCTCTTGTGCTCAGCAGGGAGCTGGTGCTGCTCTTACAGCTGCTGCTGGTTTCATGACTGCAGCAATGAGCTCCTGACCGGCAGCATCCACACCAGAGTGGCCGTGTCCTCTGGTGACTGAAGTTGAATCACAAAACCCACCTGATTTCACTAGAATTTGTAAAGTCCATATAGTGCAAACTAATTATCAATAAGCTTAGTAAACTTAAGCTTTGTAAACTTTTTTTTTTAAAGAGTTTGACTAATATTACTAAATTTTAAAGTTATGTACTTCCCTCATTGTGATTAATCTCTTAAAACCATCCAAACTAAATCTAAATAAGAGTGACAACAGTTAGAAGAAAGCTGTTTAACCAACATGAGACAGAAATAAAGTGAAGAGAAACACATCAAAAGATATTTCTGTAGACACTTAAATTTATTGAACCAAAAATGTCCTGCTAAATAAATCAAATTAGTCCCTGCTAAATAAATCAAATTTTAAAAATGTACGTTTCAGGCAGTTAACTAATATCTAGTTAACAAAATATCTAGGCATTAGCTTGTAGTCATGCAAACATCACAGCATAGCTCATAGTCATCTTCGCTAAGTCATGGGAAACA
>NW_008595363.1:0-2929 GCF_000691845.1 Merops nubicus | reverse complement strand
GCTCCAGCAAAGAATCAAGTCTGTTCTCTCTCAGCAAGAGGATATACAACTAGCTAACAAATTGATTGTACTTTACCACTGTCAGAAAACAGAACTGCTACTGACTTAAAAACAAACCAACCAAACCTCACTTCAAAAACAAAAGAAAAAATCCCCACACCACCAAACCAAAAAAGCAAAACAACAAAGAACCCCTTATGATGGTATCTCAGCATGTTCCTTTCCTCCTTTGTCTCCTAAGGCACCATGACACGGCTTCACTGTTTTTCTTCTGAAGAAAATGCCTTCATTTAACTTTTTATTATCACTTTTCTTTTGAAACAATAGGGTAACAGGTAGTAAATAGCCTATTTCCTGATGACAGCCTGATTTCATGTTATGACATAAAGGTGCTTAATTGATGCAATATGGATGAACTCAGCATCTTGGTCTCTGCCTTTCAGGAGCTTTTGCCACAAAGGGTAGGATAAAGCTTCCCACTGTATATAATACTATCAGGGCACTTCATTTCAATTATTTTTTTAATTTTTAAATTTAGCTTGGCTAGTTAACTCTCTGCTGTTTTTTAGCCTATGTACAAAGAGAGTATCTTCCATTGCCTGAGAAAGAGCTAAAACCATGGTACTTATTTTTAAAGCCTGTCACATTAAGTTATCCTTAATCTAGATTTAAAAATTATTAATTTAATAACTCTTAGTCTTCAAACAAGAACAGAACTGCTGTCTCAAAATCTCACAAAGCACTTCAGGAAGAAAATCTGTAGCTTTGCAAAACTTGGAAACAGATGAAAAAAGTTTTCTTTTGCTATTGTTTTAAATATAAAGACCAAATTGAATGAGTAATGTTGGAACACAAATGAAGCAGCAGTGCAGAGCTGTTGTGCAAAGAAAGAAAGGTCTTGTCAATAAAGGACTGTGCAGTAAGTCTTTGTTTCCTTTTTGGTGGGTTGCTCAGGAGGTTTAAGGAAGTGTGATACAGAAGTTTGCAAATATATACTGAGATCAACCTTCACAGGAATGGGATTATCCTTTAAGAATACTTTATATCTAAATTCCTAAAGAAATAGTTTTAAAGTATTTTATTTTTATCATAAAGTGAAGTTGTATTTCAATCTTACCCGAATATGACCTGTTCGTTTAGCTTGGAAATGAACCTTGAATTTAGTGTGCTGTTTGAGCAGGTAAAGCACTCTGCTTACATTTAGGGACATGGATGTTAAATGTGTGCTACTTGTGAGTTTGATAGAAAAGACCAAATAATTATCTTTCTTTTTATAAAGTTTGCCCAAGCATCTCAGTGTGTGAAACTGCTATTATGCAAGTTTGCTTTCTTTGCTTTTTGCAATGGTTTAATTAGCTGTATATTACATTTTTACAAATGTATGTACTAGAATTGATGGAGAAGAGAGTATATCTGCATATAAAGATAGTTTAGAGGAATTGTATTTTACATTTTTTTTTTTTTAAAGCCAAGTGTTTTATCTATTGCCTCCAAATGATGGGTTGGTAGCCAGGGTGCAAAATTAACAGAAAGCAACAAGTCAAGTAACTAGAGCAGGAAGCTATATCCAGAGTTGCCAGTGTCTGTTTTAAAAAAAAACATTTGACAACCAGAGGTTCAGAGCCAAAAGACAGTAGTTTGCATTCTGCCTTGCAAGATACATTGCCACAAATAGAAAAGTAGGTTTGAGTGTCATTGACATAATGGTGATACAATTACAGTGATAAATTACAGACACGCAAAGTCGCTGAGAAGTGTCAAGGGCCTTAGTTATCTATTTTTGTATGTCTGTATTTTTTTTTTTAACCAACAGTGATTGCTAATATTAGATTGCAATATAACATAAGGGCTGGAGCAGCTCTGCTGTGAGGACAGACTGAGAGAGTTGGGGCTGTTCAGTCTGGAGAAGAGAAGGCTCCCAGGGGACCTTATTGTGGCCTTCCAGTATCTTAGGGGGGCTACAAGAAAGCTGGGGAGGGACTTTTTAGGCTATCGAGTAACAACAGGACTAGGGGGAATGGGGCAAAGCTGGCAGTGGGCAGATTCAGGCTGGATGTGAGGAAGAAGTTCTTCCCCAGGAGAGTGGTGAGACCCTGGGATGGGTTGCCCAGGGAGGGGGTTGAGGCCCCATCCCTGGGGGTCTTTAAGGCCAGGCTGGAGGAGGCTCTGGGCAGCCTGATCTAGTGGGAGGTGTCCCTGCTCATGGCAGAGGGGTTGGCACTGGGGGATCCTTGTGGTCCCTTCCAGCCCTGACAGATTCTGATCTGTTTTAGCAGAGGACTTTAGAGCCCTAATGGCTCAAGGGTTGGACTTGATGATCTTGGAGGTCCCTTCCAACCTAAAGGATTCTATGATTCTATAATTTGGAGGCTATCACACTATCAAAGTACTGAGATGCAAAATAGTGCTTGATCTGTTTTAGCAGAGGTCTTTAAAGCCCTAATGGCTCAAGGGTTGGACTTGATGATCTTGGAGGTCCCTTCCAACCTAAAGGATTCTATGATTCTTTTGGATTCTATCACACATTTGCACAATGCAGTGAAACTGGAGTTTATGGAAGGTGGGACCTGCTATATTTTAGCCTTAGGATTCTTTGAAAATCAATGAGTACTTTTGTTGCAGAGAAGTGTAGGGCAGATGGAACCCACCCTGTTCCTTTGTGCCTCTGATATGAATCATAATTTGCATCAGTTCCTTTGGGAATGATTGCAGTACTGAGCTACTAAAGCAGCCTCCTCTGGAGGCACTGCCTTCAAACAGAGACTGGATCGGCCCCTGAGTCACTGAACTTTCTGCAGCAGTGGGGTCTTTTCTTCTCTAAATGCTGAAGGAAACTAAATCATCTGTAGTAATCCCATGTTTTGATTGTAGGTGGGTAACACTATGGGCCAGGGAGCAGAATCACGTGCACTGGCAGTCCTGCATTCTC
>NW_008595362.1:0-1442 GCF_000691845.1 Merops nubicus | reverse complement strand
GGCAGTGGCAGATCCAGCCCCCGGGCCCGTGCTTCTTCAAGGTCACAAGTCAGTGTGAGGACGGCCGCCCGGGCATCACAGCCTGCACGCTAGCACCAGGTGTCTCAGAATTCCCACCTGTGTGTGTTACACAGCAAATGGCTCCGCTCTTGGTGTCTGTCTCATCAAAGCTCTCCAGGAAGTTTCCCTGACTTGCTGAACTGGCAAATCCCTGGGTGTTGCTGTGAGAATAAAACTGCTGCTGCTCCACGTGGCATCGTGTGCTATACAGTGTTTTTACCCTGGGGGCATATGGGCTATTGGAGATCATTCTTTAGTTGCTTTACTCTCGAGATGGAGGAAAATAAAGGGAATCTCAAGCTTTTTCAAAAGCTTGGAGAGAGCAAGAGCAAAGCATCCCATGGGCGTGCAACAGGAAAGGCGGATTCCCCATGGAGTGGCCAAGGCAGGAGAAGCAAGGAGTGCAGCACACCCCTGCCCTGCTGTGCTCAAGTGCTTCTCCAGGATTTAGCAGGGAGCATTAAGAATTAAGGTGGACACTTGGGACAGCAGAAGAAGAGCAGGAGGAGAAAGCAGATTCAGAATCACTCAGTGAGACTCCTGAGCAACTCCACTGCTCCAGAGCAGATCAGCCAGCTCTCTTATGTGAAATGAGGTGCCAGAGATGGGCTTGTTCCTGGGCTCTCCTCCTTGCGAGTGCTTGCAGCTTCCATGTGCCCTTTGCCACAGAGCACACACACTTGTGGATGCTCTATTTATACCCCATTTGTGATTCTCCTGCACAGCAGCAAGTGTCAGAAGAAAAAAGCTACACCAGGGTGTCCCCAGTTACCATTCTCACTTGGAATTTAATAAATAAATACTAACTGCACTCCCTGACAGTGTCCTCTCTGCATTTTTTGCCTTAACTGCCCTCCTGAATAGGAAAAGGGCACAAAGCTGAGTGGCCAGGGGAGATGCCCGATATGCAGAGCTGAGTGCTGCTTTCTGTTTCCTCACTTTATACAAACCCACCTTTGAAACCGAAGCAGCTGCTTTTTGGTTTTTTTTTTTTGAGGTGAAAGGTGAGTTTATGCTCTGCCTCTGTGAGATGCAGCACCCAGTAGCCAGAAGGGTATGAAGTCATCATGGTTGTCAACACCATGTTGACAGAAAACACATTCTCATGTGCTACCCTTCTCCTGGCAAATGTGGCTGGTTCCTGCAGCATGAGCCGCTCTGCAGAAGGTGATCCAGCTTTCTGTGGCCTCAGGTTTGGCAGCCCAGACTCACTCGCAGCATTGCACACCCTCAGGAAGCTTGAAGGTGAGTGCTGTGGCTGAAACGCTTGAGGGCTGAAATGCCATCCAGAGGGATGAGGACAGGCATGAGAAGTGGGTGCCTGTGAACCTCATGAGGTGCAACAAGGCCAAGTGCAAGGTCCTGCACCTGGGCTGGGGACG
>NW_008595361.1:5846-7756 GCF_000691845.1 Merops nubicus | reverse complement strand
GTAACGAATTTACCTTTTACTTTACTCGAGGGTACGGCTGACCTTACAGGGAAAGCCATAAGGTAAATGAGCCTCAGATATCCCACATTAAATAGTCAAAGGTCAGATGTCCCGTTTGGGAATAAAGACTAGGACCACTTGCAGAAAAGAAGGAAAGTCTTTCTGTGAAGTGGACGCACTTCACAGAATTTCCTAATTGAGGAAGGACCCTCCTGGCTCTCCCTGAAACTGGGCCCTGGTCAAGTTAGACCTTTGTATAGGCGAGCTAGAAAAATAAAAGCATCTATAGAATACTAATTGTCTAGGAGAAAAAAAAAAAACAAACGGGGGAAGTGTGGAGAGCTTAGCCACAGAGTGGCTAACAGCAAAGGGACATGCTAAAGGGCAGCTGGTTGAAGTTTAGTAAAACAAACTCCAAGTCAAGATAACCTGGTGTGCAACTATTGTAGGATAATGGGATGAGTAAAAGGAACGGGAACACTAAGATAAAGAACTGCTAACCGCAAGACTAAACACAAAAGATAAACATAAGAGGGGGTGACATGTAATCTGTAACCAATGGTGAGCTTCACTTTTGCAATATGTATGAGCTAATTAAGAACAATATAAAAGATGCCTTCTGATTTTCAATAAACGAGGCGTTCCGATCATCATAGGATGGTGTCTGTCTCCCGCTTATTCTCCGTCACATTTCTTCTCCTGTGACAGTGTTAGAACATATTTAATCTGCTGATGAACTTTTTCATGCAGCAAGGTTGGTTGAGAACAAGGTATAAATGTTTTCCTAGGTTTCCTCCCTTTGAAACTGCTTTCTGTGTGGCCAGATGAACATCAGCGCTAGTGTGACAGGACAGGAATATGTATATGGGGAGAAGGAAGCATAGTGGAGCTGGTCCACACTTCAGGGCAGCTCAAACTATTGTGGAGCTGTGGCCTCAGAAGTGCATTTTCTAGGTTTATTGCTGCAGCTGTGAGCATCACAGGTTATTTGTGAAAGGGAGGGTACAAGTGTTTCTTAAGAAGTTCTTTCAACTTTGAAAAGTGTTAATTCCTTCTAATTTCTCTGTTTTAACCATTTATTTGGAGCCTCAAATTGTCTAATTTTGTTGACTTAAGTCCCATGCTTTGAATGTCTACTTGGTAAGAGTTGGGCTGGTTGGGGAAAACAGCAAATGTCTGTCTTTTTTTTTCTTTTCCACAGGTACATAAGTGCTGGGGAAAATGATTGTTTACAATTTAGGTGGATATACCAGCTCAAGAGAATGTTAACGCATGTACTTGAATTCATCTCTATTTCAGAATTTGACCATGAATCCTTGTATGGAATTGGATCCTTAAGCATAGAACAAGAAAGTAATTAGCTATTGTCCTAAGCAGAGATATTTTCCTAAATTGGAATCAATGATTTTCTTTTCAGTTAACAAAGAATTTAGAGAAATGCTTTTTACAATTTTTAAAGAAAGTCAATATATTTTAATTCCAGGAGGCGAGAAATGTCAACAAGCATGGAAATTAGAATTCCAGGCAGAAATAGTAAGAAATGTTAGAATTATGCGAAAGTTCCAGATGGGCTGAGAGACTTTTCATGTCACATTTCAGCCAATGAAATGAAAATGAATGAGATATGCAGTACTTCTGCAGCATGTTTTTTTGTGAAGTAAATGCTGACAGATTCTTAAATGGAGTGGCACAGCTTTAATGTGACTGTGGTGTTGTTGAATATGCCAGTAATACGTGGTAGAGGTTTGGTACATCTTTAAACAAGTCAGGAAAAAAAAGCCTCTCATTTTTCTCTGTTCTAATTATCTTCGTTCCAGTGGAGTAGAAAATGGAAAATGTAGAAGTCAAGCTGAAGATGGTTCAGAGCTCAATCGCCTGCCAAGTTAAGTCTGACAAACGGCAAGTGTATG
>NW_008595361.1:0-5815 GCF_000691845.1 Merops nubicus | reverse complement strand
ATCTTGCCCTAGACCAAAGGGCGACTGCAGTTACTATAGATTGTAATTGTCATCATTGTCACATAAAATGTGCTATTATTAAGTTCAGGCTGAATTTTATTGCTGAGAATGCTGATAAATTGAATTTATCAGCCATTTAAATTACCAAGGAGAGAGCTCTGTGGTTTTCTCTAAAGCTACTTTCTAAGGCAATGTTTTTGACTTTAGACCTCTGGAAACTAGCTATGTTCCTTAAAGGGATGTTAGACAGGTTGTTACCTATAAGAGAGGATGCTCTGACAGATGCACTGCATTCCATCCATGTTTTAATCATCCCTATACTCTAATTTGTAATTTTGTTGTTGAAAGGCAAGTACTGCATATACTATGCTGGCAACTTAAAAATTAGAGTTATTACCTTGATAGTGCAGCAGAGGGAATGAGTGAGGGTGGTTTTGAAATATCAACGAATAAAGCGTAATTGATTAAGGTTAAAGGGTTTTTGAAAAGAAAGTGATGCATTCAAAAGATAAACTCTTGAGATCAAGGAGCTCTCCAGTGGGATCTGAAGTCTTTCACTTTAGGGGTAAATCACAGGTCAGCAGTGATTTTAAGTCTTTTCCTTCTCATGACTGGATACTCAATACTTCAATACTCAAATATGAAGGCTTGATGATGTCAACAGGACCCAGGGTAGGAACAGAACTGTAGCACTCATCAGTTCATGTTTTTTTGCTATTAGAGACAAAAAGTTCATATAATATCTTTCAAAAACTGATTGGCCTTATCTTAAAATTCATTTAGGTATTTGTCCTTACTGTACAGTTATTACTTCAAAATCTGTCTGGTCTAACGGTCAGAAAACATCTCTTTAGTGGTCATTTATTCTTGTGCTAGC
Source organism: Merops nubicus (assembly GCF_000691845.1). Lineage (NCBI taxonomy): Eukaryota > Metazoa > Chordata > Aves > Coraciiformes > Meropidae > Merops > Merops nubicus. The sequence goes on along the minus strand of NW_008595361.1, from coordinate 4,938 downwards.
CTTGTCCTTTTAGATGTGTCTTATGCCTTACTATCTTGACAAGTGTATTTATAAGACAATTATATTTTCACTCAGCTTTTGTTTTCAAGCTAAAGATGACAAAATGTTTTGCTTTAGTTTGTATATTTGGTATTCTTGGTCTCTTCCCTGTCTTACTTCTTGTTGCAGAATCTACAACTTGAATGTTGTATATTCATCTGGAGCTTTTATCTGAATTTTTTATTTGTATACTCTTATGTCTTAAGACTTTGGTTTTTGAATCATGGTTGAATAGTACTGGAAAAGATCAGCTGACCAGATGGGCTAAGTCAATTTCCATGTTATTACAAGCATTATATCGTAGAAACTGCATTCAGAAAGATATGCAGAATATCTACTCCACCATTCACATAGGTCATTAACTATTTTTCGTATGATAGTAGAAGACTAAAAGCTAAAACTGTAATATACCCCTGGAAGAAAACAGAGGAAAAAAAATGTCATCTGTACTGTATGTCCCTGCAATAGTAAGAAATTAGGTAGATTATTTGCCCCAGATGATCATAAGAAGTTAAACAACAACTATACTGCAGACAAAGACAAAGCAAGCACTGGAGTAGCAAGAGCACAATTTCTTATACCAGTTGGCAATTTCTTATTTCAGTTGGCAGAAGTGTTGCTTGAGTCTGTGTAAAATAAATTCAGTGGCTGTGATGAAAGAACAATTGTACTGAAAATTTGGAAGCATCCTGTTCCGGCTGAAAAATTAATATTTCCTTGTGTTTGTGTCAGAAAAAGTATTTTTTAGCCCATGTGCAGCAATGTAAATTGAAACATTATTTTGACCAGGTGTCAAATGAAGGTTGCAATCAGTGTGCCAGTGTACTAGGGAAAAACATTATTCTATAGCTTTTCTGAGCTCTTGTTTCTTTTCAGTAAGAAGTAGGCTTTCAAATCAGATGCCAACAGCACAACGATATTTTAACAAGTTTGCTGAGTGATATATCATGATTAGCTTGCAGGTTAACCATATCTGTGCTAAAGAATTATTCATCCTCTGGTTAGTGCACACTCTCATGCACTCTGCTTAGTCAAAGTGCAGTGACAGTATTATGCCTTCCACAGGACATCAGGATGAGAACATAAACTGAAAGTATTAAATTGTTTCCCCAGGGCTTCCTTCTCTTTCAGATAAACTCTAAAAGTCTTTGTGTCTGTGGTTGGGTTCTTTTTTTTTTGTTTTTCCCTCTAAGCAAATCCCTTGACTGGTAGAAACATAACAGTGAAAAATCAGCTTCTTCATGACATTGATTGTAGTTGTTAAAAAGTTGGTGCAATAAGGCCAGTTTAACAGGAAAGAATGAAATCCAGTGCAAGCATACAGCTACGAACTACTTGATGCACTTAGATCTTAGCAACATTCCCATCTGCAGTATTTAAAGGGTTGTTTCCACATAAACTGATATGGATCACAAAGCTTCTCATGATTCTAACCAAATCCAGTGTTCTAAAATTATGGAATCAAATACCTGAAATCTCTTTCATGCCTCTGCCAGCCTGATAATTATTCTTCTTAGACTTCCACAAAAAAGTATTATCTGACTAAAATGATGTCTTGCAGTCATAGCTCCCATAGCTCCCACAGCTTCATTTTATTGAGCATAGCTGTGGGGGAAGCGACTAAAACTTCACTGACACAAATGGAGCTACATCTGCTGGCATAAAGGCTTAATTTGTCATTCTTGTTTTTAATCTCAGGGAGGATGCAAGAACTAACTGCTATTAATCTTTCATCTGACAGGGAGAGGATGATCAGAATATATTCAGGACCAGTGCCATGGCCAAGTCAGAGCTCAGTCCTGGCTTCTCAAATGTCTCTGAGTGAGATTTTGAACATGGCATATTGTTCCACTTTTTCCTATGCATTCATAGCCCAGAGTACATTTCCTAAGCTACAGCTAGGCATGACACCTACCCAGTTTGTGGTAAAAAAAATGAATGAGTTGTCAGAAGGGGAATAATAGCAGTACAATTTCAGCATTTTCAAGCAAATTTGTGTAGAGTTCTAGCCAGACCTGTGGTATCAGAATACCAACAGAAAAGGACCTGAGACGTGCTGCCATCACCATCAAAATGATGTCTTTATCTTGCTGCTTCCGTTCCGTATGTCGGCGTGAGGCTGCTGGTACATCAGATGTGTCTGTCACATCTGCACTTGCTGCAGTGCTACAAGAAAGCTATTGTGCCAAGTCACAAGGGAATGCACAGGAGCTGGTGATGGTTAGGATTTCCACATATTGTAAAGTTACCACACTACACTGCAAATTTTCTTAGCCAAGAACATTTTTCTCTAGAACATGAACATTGGAGGAGTGGTGCCATAGGGTGGTCTGGCAGTGTCTCTGTTGCCAGCACATAAACCACATGCAGCATAGAGTTACAGGGCTGTAATCCCATGATGGCCATGGGCACTGCAGCCATCTTTTCCTCCAGGCCTGTGACCACACTGCTCACTGTCAGTTTGGGCTGACATTGAGCCAGCCGTGCTTAATCCTATTTAATCTTTCTTACTGTTTCTAGTTTCATTTCCTAAATTGAAAAAAATACAAGAGATAACTATAAACGCATATGCTTGCATACATATGTATACTTTCACAGTACATTTGAGCTATTTTATTCCATTGGTAAAGTTTTGAAGTACTTTTTCCCTAATTACAAAATAGTTAGGGTTGCCATGACCTATCATATTCCTGACTATCTGAACACCAATGTCAGATCATCCTTGTACAACAGTACAGTCTGTCTGCTGCTACATACTGTTGTGTTCCTACTCAAATATCAAGACGCCTAATGACTTTTTTTCAACAGCAATCCATTACAGATAATGTAATGTAGTATGAGTAGTGGCACCAGTTTGACTTTTTTACTTTTACTTTTCACTTTTGCTGTTACAGTCACTGATGTTTCTGCCTGTTAACAACATTAACTGAGCTGTGGTTTCACTTGTTCTTCTGGGAGGTTAATTCTGTTTCCCTTGCTTCTGAGGCTTTCTTTTGGATTTTTGGAGAGAAAGGGAGCTATTTAGGTCTTCAGAGATTGCTCAATGACTGCATGTCTGAAGGCCTGAAGAGTAGGTGCTGATAGGTTTTGAAAATCCTGGGTGTTTCTGTCATCATTTCTCTCTATGTAGGAATTGGCACAACAGATGCTAGTGCAGAGAGAGATCCTGGATCAAGACGTGGAGAAAAACAGGATCACTGCATTCATCCCTTGAAGTGGGGAAGTGGGAGGGGGGAAGGCTGTTAGCAGTCAACTATAACAGACTATGTCCAGATAAACGTATTCTAGTATATTTTGCAGGAATAGTAGAATGCTGTTGTTTATCTGTTTAAGGGTTGAATAGAATTAATGGAATACATTAATCTAAGTTGTAAAAAATGGTTAAAAAATCATAATATGTTGCTCCCTGAAAAAACAAAATTTAAATGAGTATGTGGCTATAATTTTCTCTGAAACTAAGACATAGCTGAAAAAAAAGGTAGGTAAGAAATATTTTTAAGGGATCCCCTTGAGAGGTGTTATTTTTATCCATCACTTGGTGGTTGAATATCACAGGATAAACCTGTATTTAGATTAATAGGAATGGTGGACCTAGCAATGATTTTCTATGTTTTTAAAAGGATAATATTAAGCACTATATCTCTTGAGAATATTAAGTATAACTGATCTTCTCCTTCCTGGGTGAGTGGCTTAACAAGTAGGACTCTCTCTGTTGCTTATGCAAAGGTTGGTAATTATTCTGTGTAAGATGGAGTACCATCCTGGGGAAAGACTGAGAGCACCTCACTACAGAACAAAAATACTTAACTGGGTGATACAACATTTTTTTTTTTTCTTGTGGCTAAAGGACAGATTTGAACTCAGATCACTTTCAGTTAGGGAGATAACCATTGAATGCCAGATTCAAATCAGTCTTTGTTTAAAGTGAAAACATTTTACTTCATGCTCTCTCTTTGTTTCTCCCAAATATGAAGGAAGATATAAAACAATAGCAAGGGGCTAACTCAGCTCATCTTTTTCTATATGCATTGCCCCCAGTTTATCTTCACGTGTCTTTACTCATATGATGTTCCAGCACTAATCTGCTTTTCCCAGGACATATTGCAGATGAATGTAAACCATTCAAATCTCCTACAAAGTGCTGGCAAGAGCTTGCCACAAAGAGACTGTGGTGCACCAAAAGGGATCGAGATGATGGGAACATTTTCTGAAGTGTGTAAAAAAGGGGAGCAGGAGGGAGAGGGCTGGAGGGCCAAAGGCTTGCAGCTGAGCCAACAACAGCATTGCAGCTATTGCTCATTGTGGAGAGAGATGCCAACTGTAGAGCTTAATTGCTTTGTTTTGCAGAGTTTGTCATGCCAGTTGTCAGATAACTCCTTTGTGCATGGCTGAACATGCATGTACACAGTGCCAGCTTAGCCTTCTGATATCCTGGGGGGACCTTTCCTATTGCAAATTATTTGCCACTGAACAGAGGGCGACTTGGAGATTGGTCCTTATTTGTCTATATGGTAGCTGTTGTTCCCTTCCTGTGTGAAAGTTGGAGAAGAATATTAGACACAGTTACTGTATACATGCCTGAAGTATTTAATTCCCTGTGGTTTTCCTATCACTGACAGTTGGAGTCTTATGTTCATAGAGAATAATGAACTGTGGTAAAAGAAAATTATGTAAATACATAAAGCAGACTGTGCACTGCTCACACCTATCAAGGTCTGGGTAGCATTTCAGACTGTTGCTGGGTATCTTGTTCCTCTATCTAAATAAGACTGGAATATAGGGGTCCTGAATAATCTGTCATGAGGTGCAAGAAAGTTTTTATATATGTTCCAGAAAAAACTGGGCCTCAGGATGCAAAATTCTGTGTGGGTGGTTGTGGGTTTTTTTAATTTTTTTTTT
>NW_008595360.1:54993-58555 GCF_000691845.1 Merops nubicus | reverse complement strand
TTCTTGATGTTCCCTTTGACCTCCCTCATCTGAGGTGAACCAGCATGTATTTATTTATGCTACTGGGTTATTTATGTGTCTGGGTTAATTGGTAGTAAAAGGGAGTAATGCAGACAGATCTGTTTAAGGATTTCCCTTCTGGAATGTTATGAAGTTAAAGTGTTAAATAGTCTTGTCATAATTATTCATCTTGTCAATAGGTAAGATTTCATTTGTCATTAGGTTACCACACAGGTTTCTTAGAAGGGCATGTATCTATTCCTGTATCTACCAGTTAAAATATTCTCCACTATAGCAGGGAACAAAATACACTCTTAGTTATAAGTGATGCATAGCACAGAAATAGAACCCTAAATGCTTTGATCCATTTTTATACTACCATGTAGGAAAGTGAAGTCTTCAGCAAATCTTTGTTGTATTAAGAGTTATTTGTATGAAGAGCTATTGCCCAAGTCTCCCTGCTAAATGCTAATATTGCTCCTCATAGAATCCACTTTATGTACTTGAGTGCTAACATTTGCATGAGAACATTTTCTCATTTGTTTTTGAGCCATGCTCAAATTAGCAATTACCTAAAATAGTTGCTTTTGTAAATAGAGTATAGGAGTAGTTAATAATTTACATTTTTCTGATTCCAGAGTGTAACAGTGTGAAAATGAATGACTAATTTGATGCTGATATGGGGAGGAATTTTAATCTTTTATGAGAACATCTTGGCTGTAGATATGCTTATCTAGAAAGAGAGCTGGAATTCTTCAGTGGGCAATGTAGGAGTGTTATCTGAGGCAGCACTGAAAGTAAAAATAACTGAGCAAGGAATTAGTAACAATTTCCTCTTCTGTGTCTAGGATTTTTATCAGCTGCTTTGCAAGCAAATTGTTAGCCCATGTGGAACCAAGTATTATTTCAGAACCATAATAATTTGTTTATTAATTAAGCATTTATCTTCTTCTATTATAAGATTCAAAGGTCCATTGTTATGAATAAGGTGAAAGAGAAATTTGGCTTAATTCTTAAAAAGGGGATTTCATGATGATTATAAGCATGACTTCTACCTCAGTTAAGATTTCAGAGAAAGTGTTTGTCTTATTGCACTCTGAGGCCCTTTCCCTTTGTCCTGCAGTTAGGTTCATGCTTCCACTTAAAGGTCAGTATCATGACTATAAGTATAGACCTGGTGGCTAGGGGGGCAAATGAGTGCTCTGGCCTCACTACTAGCACTCCCTGGTGCAATGCCATAAGGATATTTTTATGCAGCCTCCATTTTAATAAGTGTAGTTGGTAGGCAGAAAAAAGAAAAGAAAGGGAAAGGGAAAGGGAAAGGGAAAGGGAAAGGGAGAGGCAAAGGCAAAGGCAAAGGCAAAGGCAAAGGCAAAGGCAAAGGCAAAGGCAAAGGCAAAGGCCCAGGTCAGCTCTAGCAGTCTCAGCTCTTTCTGTTTGCCAAATGTGCAGCCCAGAACCACTCTCCCACATGCGTATTTCCAATAAATAAGTAGAACCTATTGATGCATGATCTACTACTAACTCAGGTAGTGAAACACAATGTATAGAAGCTAATTAAAGTACTGCCCCTTGGAGACTTCTAGTACTACAGTTCATGGTATAGTGATCAGTAAAGAAATGCAGGGAGTAGCAGGGAAATCTCCCTAGCAAGACCCAAGAAGGATGACACAATCTCCCCCTCACACACAGGTGCACATCTACACTACCTGAGTCACTTTCACACTCTGCAGTTTTCATGGTCAGATTCTCCCTCTCTAGGAGCTACTTTTTTGTCCATACAAGGTGGTGAAATGTCTAAATGTGCTGCTAAGCCCAGTATCCGTTATCTAACTGGTCATTATTTCTTTAAGCAGACGTAATGACTTGAGACCTGTCTCTTAGCCCCTTTCTTTTGTGCTTGCTCTAGCTGCTGCCTCCCTGTTCTTCTTTCACCTCACTGCTTACCAAGTACTTAAGACATTAATTTACCTTAGAGTTCCTGCCCCAAGGACAGGATGTCTTTCTTTGTGCATGCATAGCACCTAAGATTACAAAACTTCTGTCCACACAAACCTTCCAAATGATGTTGTAGGGTAAATGAGCAACTGCTACCTTAGCTACCCACTGGACTAACTCCAGTAGCTGAGGCAAATTTCCACTCTTCTCATGTTTTGTATTCCTGTTATAGCGACAGAGTCCAGACTTTGCAGATCCTCAGATGTAGTGGTTCATGAAAAATTTTTTCTTTGTCCTCATTATAGTTGCCTTCTTTTGTCCAGGTGGGGCAAGGATGGGAATGGACATGAGTGCGTTAGGTCCAAGTAAAGCAAAGGCGAAGAAAGGGAAAGGGAAAATAGGTTTCACATCCTTGTGTAAGTCTAAGCTACCTTGGAAGAAACTTGTCCAGGGGTCTTGGACTACTGCTTTTCCTAATTTTGGCTTTCTCATCTCATTTTATTTGAGGTAGCATGATCTTATCAGCTTTCTATGACTGTCTTCTTTGTTTCCTCTTTGGTAAACAATAAAAATGAAAATTAAAACCATTTTAGAAAGGAAACAGTCAAATATTAGTGTTTGCAGTGACATATTTTTATTCTTTCCCTGCTCATTTTTTGAAGGGAAGTCTGTTATTCATCTCTTCTTGTAGTTTAACATCACTTCCGTAATTACTTGGATTTAGATTTAGTGCTTCTCTTAACTGATTTCACAGCATTTCTATTTTCTTAACAGAAATGTTAAAAAACATTCTGTACCTTTTACCAGTTTTGCTAACAAAGCGTTTTCAATTGTGTTAGATTGTGGTAAAAATGGAGATTGAAAAGATCCATTATACTTCTTGTTAATGCTCTTTATACCAAAATTGTTCCATATAGCCTATTCTCAAGTGCCTTGCACAATGACATTGTAAGTGGTTCTCCCACTCTTCTAGTTGGTGTAGCTTGTCATGTTCCTGTAGACATCGCTACTAAAACCTATTTGTGATATGTGGGCCTGATTTCACTCCACTTCAGACAAGTCACATCCCTTTGTAGATACTCAATATGTGACTTTCTATCTTGTTTTTTTTTCAAGAAACTCTGATAACTTCCTGGAGTGAACAGTCCTGTGCCAAATAACATGTGCAAAGATCTACCAATTTAAGGAATCTAGGTTCCTATGTGATCCAGAACTCAGGTACCAGAGGGCTGTCATAGTGACAGCTTCAACTGTGCTGGAATTAATAGGTGTTTATGATCTTTTCACTGGAAGTATAAAAGACGTGGTGTGTGCCAACTCTTCTGTGGGGCAACACTTGTTTATTTTCTTGTAAAAATTTATCTTTTTAATTTCTGTCTTCCCTGTGTACTTCCTTATTTTCTCCAGAGTCGAAAGAAGACACTGAGATGTAAAGAGAAAAGTAGGGTACCAAAAAGTCCACTTCTTTCAGCAAACAGTCTTATCTTTCCTCCCTCATTCCTCCCTATGTATTGTACTGATACTGCGCTGCCTCAGGCTGCTGAAAAGAATTTCCCTAGGACCAAGGAACTATGCAGCTTCATCTTCTTTCACACACCCCTCCTTCCCCAATTCCCCCCCCCCC
>NW_008595360.1:37044-54962 GCF_000691845.1 Merops nubicus | reverse complement strand
TTTTAGTTTGGTAAGTGTTTGCATCAAAATCTTGGAGACTGTCCAGTTGGGGTTTTTTTTGTTTTCTTTCTTTTTGCACCCAGGAGAAAAATGGCATCAGAGCATGTATAGTATAGCTTTTTGTGTTTGTATGCTAACATACAGATGCAAGGTTGTATATGAATATTGCTGCTGCACTGTTGGTTTTACACTGTAGAGTGGATGCTGTTTGTTACAGACTGGATATCATCTGGACATATGACATATCTGGATGTCATCTGGACATTTGAGACATCTGGAGTCTTCCAGCTCATGATTTCATCTTTCCAAATGCTGATTTTCAGAATCTGTTTCTATGCCCTGTAAACTGAAATGTTCAGACTGAAATAGTTTCAAACATTAAATACTAATCAGAACCTTTTACATTTAATTTTTTTCTGCTTCTACTGTTTAAAAAATTCTGCTAGTGAAATCACATCATAGTATTTTAGAATAGATGCCTAACACTCACTTGGTTCTGCATTTCTTTCACCCAGACAAGACACAATGTTCACCAAGCAGGACTTAAGACTCTAAAAAGCACATGTTATATCTGGAACAGATCAAACAAAATAATGCCATCGGTATTGCCATTTCCATGGAAGGCTTAATACTGGCAAATTTGTTAGTTTCAGTCAGTTGCTACTTTTAGTTTGTTAGCTACCTTTAAAGATCATGCAATTCCTTTAAATGTTACAGAATGGGGGTTGGATCTTTTGAATGTCTTAGTGGGCAAAACAGGTGATGGGAAATGGTTCTGCCCTCTTAGTGATTCATCCAAGTCCTGCTATAAAGACTGGAAAGACACCCATTTCCTTCACTAGGAACTGGATGAGGCTTTAAATGTCAATAAAGTCAAAGAAGTCTCACAGGGAATCGGCCTATCTGGCACTCATTTAAAAAAAACTATTGTAAATTTTGAAAATGAGTCTTCTTGCAACGTAGGCCAATTGGTCAGCTGCAAATCTGGCACAGCTGTGAAGCATGTGTCCTGGGCAGTCCACAGGAACACGATGTTCTTTTTGCTTCTTAGAGCTTTGGAGACTGAAAAAAAGGACTCAACCCAATGCTGCAGACTAAATGGTGAAATAGTGGAGCTAAATACAGAAACCAACAAATACTTTATAAAGGTAACATTTCTTTTGGAAGAAAAGCTATTAACATATCCCCCAGCAGTTGAAACAGTATTAAGGCAAGTGTACTGCTTCTTTTTGTATCCTGGTGAAAAGAACAAAATTCAGAGAATTCTCTGGCAGAAGCTGATGGAATTTGACCTTTATATCAATGCACTGTAGAAATCAGGCAGAATTCCTGAAAAAAAAAAAAAAAAAAAAAAATCCAACCAAACCAAATAAAAACCCTAAGCATGTAATTTTCATCCTTTAACCATCTGTGAGGGGAGTGAAACTAATCCAAAGAGAGAAGCTACTAAGCCCTAGGCATCCAAGCTGCTGCGCAGAAATGTTGCTGCTCTGTCTGCAAGTAGAAATACAGTTTTGTAGCACAGACTCCTAGTTGATGCTTTTAAAGCCTTGTGCAGTGGTTATGAAGTCCAGAAAGAACACGCAGGCTTTCAACTGCATGCAAAGACACAAGAGCAAAAATAGAGCTGAATATTGTGGTTAGTGTAATGTGCAAATAGAGAAGAACACATGCACACTTAGGCTTGAAAGCAGCCACTGCAAAACTGGTTTTGATTGCCCTGATTTCCCACAAAGGAAGCTTCTCATGCTTAGAAAGCAGGAGTAATGTCATTAATGGCAATGGAGCTTCACCACAATAAAAGAAATGTGAGATTCAGTATCTGTACCATGCTGTTAAACCATAATCTCAAGAGACCTCAAGTCTAGCATTCTTACAGCTCAGCATTCTGCAATTACATAGCTAAAGATACTCTGGAATTCCTTCTTTCATGTCTTTGACAGTAGACTGCACTGGTAAAACAACATATCACAGTATGTATGATTAGTAACTAAATATCCCCATGACCTAGATGGCTGCTTCTCTCATGCAATTTCACCTTTCCAAGAAAAGCGAATTCCTGAAGAGCTGGAGAGTATAGCTGCAGTTGTTAAAGGGACTTGATAATTTGCTTTTCAAACAAAGGTATTAAAAAGTAACTGTTTAAAAAATAAGTCTATGCAATTTTAAAATAGCATCTTCATTTTAGGGCTGTAGAACCCCAAAGTTTCATCTGCCTTTTGTTTTTGCTTTTTACTTCCAGCTGCTGCATGTGATCTGGAGTTCTCCTCCTCCTCCTCTGCTTCCCTGCTGGCCCCAAGTGCCTTTGTGATTGTGTTTCACAGGGAACCATCGTGCCAAGTGCAGAAAAATACATGAAAAGATTTTTTAACGGTCATTTTAAAACTCCCATTTTCACTAATTCAAGCTCTTTTTGTTTTTTCAATGGTAGCTTAAATTGACTCACGAATGCTAATGGTCCATTTCCATTCTGTTTCTATGGAAATGGAAGTCAGCCTGGAGAGGGGGGAATGATTTTAAACATATACTTCATAAAAGCTGTCATCTACATGATGTGCTTTTTCACTAAAACCTGGCTTAGAAATGTATCAAAAACAAAGCACTCCTGACTGGTTTCAACTGTTAGTTGGGGACCAGGTACCAAAAATGCATTTTTGAAACATATACAAAAGAAAATCCAAAGCCCACTGGATTCTAGAACCTGACTTGTCATTGTTTTACATCCTTTGCAATAATTCACCATATCACAAAGTGTGTATAAAATGCTATGAAAGCGGGATGAGAGAATAAAACATTTACAAAGTGGGGTAAGATGACTTTGTTCCTGCATACAGTGTTCTTGTAAAGAGCAAGGCACAATGTGAAAGAAAGGGCAGAGAAAAAATGGCATATTTTAAATATCTCATACTAAAGACAGCACAGACATTGTCAGGCAGCTTGGCTCTGCAGATGAGTTCTGCAAGTGAAGCCTAATGCAACATTGCTTTCTAAAATGTGTGGGCTTGCAGCAACGTTTCCTCCTTCCTTCCTTAAGAAGAGTAATATTTTTTTTTCCCCAATTAATGGATAAAATTCTGTTTGGTTCAAGAGGCAGCAGCATTATGTACCTGAGAGCAAAATTTGTCCTAAATATGTAGAGAAAGTGTAAAAGGTTCCCCTCCAGCAGAATGAAAGAGTATAAAACTGATTATGCTCCGCTGAAAAAATCTGTCTACACACGTGCACACAGTCTCATATAAAATACTGAGGAAGTAATAACTTGGAGTTACAGCATGGAATGAGTATTTATGCAGATTAATACGACATATAGAAGTCACTCTTCCACTTTTCTAATTAACTTCTCTGGCACAGTGTGTGGAGGCAGAGAACACCTGTCCTGGCAGGTGTGTTATTTCACCAGATTTTGGAAAATTGCCACACTCTTGTTTTCATGACTCTTTCATGGGTTCTCCCATTGGCCATCACCTGTGTTTAGGTTATTTGAGTCAGATGTAATCTGACATATAGTATGTGTATTTAATATCTGTCACTGGGCATACTGCAGAGTCTCAACAGTGTAGCCCCGGATAGATTTAGCATACTGAGCATTTTGCATAGTGCATGACCCATGGATTCCATATGTGGTTCTCATTGTCTGAGGTCCTGCCCTTCATGCCTCTCTTATTGCGTACTTTCTCCAGCCACCCCATTGATCAAATGGCAGCATACTTCATTGAAAACAGCACTGACCAGTTTGTGCCCGGGTTGAGCAGCTGAGTTCATGTTGATCTTACTGCAGAGCAATTTTCTTCACAATTTGTCACAATAGTTTTCTCTGAAAAGGACCTTCGTCCTGGAACAGTTCTCACCTGGAGGAATGATACACCATCATGTCACAAGTATGGATTTTCAGATTCACTGGAATGGAGAGAAAATTCTTTCCTTGTTGGACTTTTTTTAATGCTTTTGGAAGTAGGGTGAGAAAAAGAACCTTGATTTTTTTTCCTCTCAAAATGCTCTGGTGTTATCTGAGGTAAGGTTTCTCTTCATAAGCTACAGTCCCTCAGGAGATCACACTTTTCTCACTGAGCTGCTAGAATGTCACAAGAATCCCTGATCATGTACCACAGAGAAAACTCAAGTCCCAGAGTGCAAACTTGCTTACCATCTATTGAATTAATCAAATTTGGCAATGGTGACAAAAGGAAGGATTCAGATGAAAACCAAGAACATGTTTAACATTATGTTGAAAAATTGTATTAGTTGAATAAACAGTCTTCTGTTGAAATGAGGTTTGTACTAAAACCCCTTATCAAGCAGTCATATCTGAAAGGCTAACACTCTGATGATGGCAAAGTATTTGGTTGCTACTTTTGTACAGATGGCTGCATAACATTCACAGAAGGAATGATTTGAGGAGCCAGTTTTTCAAATGTCATGTTCTACATATTTAAGTGCAAATGGGTCCCTGCATATCACTTGTGCATGCAAATGATAGACCTAGCATTTGCACATCAAGCACAGATCAGCTTTGGGCATTATCCTACAGATGGACAGATAAGGTGTGAATTACATTTGCTCAGAGGAAGACAAGCTACAAATCCCTTCAAAAAGGTGGCCTCTGAGTTTGTCTACTCCCAGAAACATGTAGCTGCTGAGCTAAACTGTTACTCCTACACATTTTTGTGAAGAGAATTTTTTTTCATCCTCTTGGTATGCTATTACCCGTTTTCTAAAGATATGGTACGGTTTGGTGAGGCTTTGCATTGCAGAAATTTAGATAGTGTTTTTAATTAATATTGACATGTGCTGTCAATAAGTAGCCACTTACCTCTCCACAAAAACTGGCAGAAAGAAAATATGCTGGGTCCATATTAGGAGACTGTATTATTTAAAAACAGTTTGTGATATCCATGTTATTAATCTGTCATCATGTCATTAATGATTCATCTTTTTCTGGGAACTCTACCTTGTTTGTGCTTCTCATTAAATATAATTACTGTGTGATACAAAGAGTTGCTTGTTTTTGGTTGGTTGGTTGGTTGGGGTTTTGTTTGTTTGTTTGTTTTTGTTTTGTTTTGTTTTGTTTTGTTTTGTTTTCAGTCTACCTATTTTTGAGAATAGATTTCTTACCAGAATAGCTAAGAGTAAGAAATTAGGGGCCTGGCTGTCAGTTAGTCTAAACTGGTTGCATTAACTTCTATACCAATTATTCAGTCATAGGCTGAAAATAAACAGTCTTCATTGACACTCATAGTAATTTGAAAGTGTTAAAATGCTAATAGGATGCTATATAGAGATGTGCAACTACAAATGTGTTAGATGGTCATGCTTCAGATATCACATTGGAACTTTTGTCACTGCTTCACTGAGTAATAGAGAAGTAGTGAGGTTTCACTTACTTACTGGGAGTAGCAGCAGTTCTTCAAATAGTATTACTTTAAATGCGTAACGTGATAAATTCACTTTTACCTGACTGATTTTACTTAGTATTTGTATTTCAATGGAAAACTTTACAAACCTTTTCTCTGCCTAAACACAACTCTCTCCATGCCTTCTTTCTGAATTTGATGAGAAAAGGGAGGTAGAACAAACAATTTTTAGTTTTTATGGATATTGATTGCTATTCTAACTTAAATATTCTTGGTATTTTTTAAGGCACTCGGTCAATTGTGCCTTACTAGTTCATTTGCCAGCTATTTGACACCAACAAAGTTAACATGGGTGAAATGAAGTTCATGGAAAATACTGTATTTTGAAAAGCCAGACAGCTCAGTAAGTTCTCTGCCACTCCAGTCATATGAGAAGGGGAGGACTTAGCACAACACACCTGGTTTTCTCATTAGGAGTAAACCTTATAGTAAGAGGTGAGCTATTCAGCTGTTCTAGTACTGCATTTGGCTAGTGAGCCATAAACATGTTTGTTTGACTTAAGAAGCATAAATAATTAAGAACACATATAACTGCCCATGAAGAAGAAGATTCTGTGCAACTTTTGTTGGGATTCTGTGGGAGCACAGCTCAGATGAGTATTAGCTTTCTGAATGAGGGCAACATGTTTGTTTTTGTTTGGTTTATATCTTTACGTATGTGTGGCTAACTTAAAAAAGACAACTCCAGAGACATGAATTTCAGAAGGCCTGGTGCATTATTGTTATTACTTTATGTTGATGAAACTGTAAGGCTTAAATGATGTAGGTTGTGGAAGGCACAGAAGGAAACCTACTTCTTCTGAGCCCAGGGAGAAGGAACGGAAGATCCATTAAAGTAGACAGTGAGTAAAGTTTTTGTAGAGGTATTAACACATCAAGTAACAAGATATGCTGTTGTCAAACTGAATGTAGCAATAACTAACACAGCTGTTTGTCTTCTGAATGAAAGGGATTAAATTAATAAAATCAACATTTCCTTCCTGTCCTTCTCCCCACAAATAGATTTAGAAAAAAGGGCTTTGGAACTTTCTTCTTCCTTTTTGAACTTAAACCTTCAAGGTCTGTTTTATCCATCTTTCAATTTCTATAGCCATCTGTACAGTGAATATCACGTAATCTTTGCTCAGTAAAGTGCAAAGTAATGGAGATACTGGGCCTCATCTTCAGTAACAAACAATTTTGAGTGGGAAAGAAATGGACAAAAAAAAGCACTGCACGACAATTAGCATTAAGACATGAGCTTCATAATTTCATATTCAATTTTCATGTTACTTTGGGACACGGTTTAGTGGTTATGGTAGTATTGGGTTGATGGTTGGACTTAATGATCTTAGAGAACTTTTCCAGCCCTAACGATTCTATGATTCTCTATTTCACTACACAGTCATTTCCAAATAATGGAATTTGTCATGGATTGTGTCCTGTAGTTCAATTCTTAGGCAGCATCTGAGAAGAGCACTTCTTTCTGCCATTCTCCCTAAAGTTTTATTCCACCACACACTTTACTGAAAACAGAAGACAAACGTGTGACATGAATAACAAAAGTATGTTTCTCCTGCTTTGATACAAAGTATTGGAGTAGCTAAATCTCTTGTGTTCCATTTCCTTTCTCATTTTCATGGACTGCATTGTTGCAGGCAGCTTCCCAGTAATCATACAGTTTTCTCTGAATGATGGAAAAGCAAAATGACAATTAAAGTCCTATCTAATTTTTGTTCAGAAATCCACTAGTCAGAAAGTAAAATGCAGTTGGAAAGAAACTGGTCCCTGTCTCTGCTTGACCGGTATCACTCTACTGTCAATAAATTAATTCCTTGATGTGGAGACACAATTTGTTCTTTCTTCAGTGCAAACCCTATTTCAGGTCTCTTTGCTCTCCTTTGCCAACAGTAAGTAATCGATGAACTGATATTTGACATTTGCAGATAGGTAAATTCAAGACCAGTTCATACTCTAACATGGAACTATGCAGCAGTTCTGAATTCTGTGCTGGGCATACAATTTTCAAGAGACTCATTGCGGTTTCTTTAGTCTGCCTTTTGTTTATGGAATATAGGCATCCTCTTGCAAAGTATCTACAAAAGTTTGAACTGTATGCAAGAATCAACAGCTATTCATAAGTGACAATGAACTAATGTGAATTCATCCTGAAGTCACCAAATGCCAAGGTAAGTTATCATGATCCTACCAGCTTTCCTGGGTGCTTAATACTCGTGATAGACACAAACCAGGCAGTATTCTGCAGGTACTTGTGCTCTCAGAAGGCAAAGGTTACTCCTCCTCTTTCCAGTCCTGTTGCTCAGTATGGTAGCTATAGGAACATTGAAGTCTCGGTGGCATTTCAGTAGCCATAGCCTTTCAACATACTTCTGAGTGCCAGATTTCTTACACACAGCTCTTGAAATGGCAAGTTAATAGTTTGATCATAGTTACTATCCAGATATCTTGGATTCAAGTTCTTTGACTCATAGGTGACTATTAATGGCTTCAGGACAGTTTTGGAGTGAAACATTTGTAGTGAAGTCTGGTGGAATGACATCCTCAGATAAATGTGAGATAACTCTTGCAGAAAGGTAGGTATGGGTCTATAGATTGTTCTTGCAAACAGCAGTTACAATGTCCTTGTCACTGTTCTTCAAATATGAAAAAGAAAATAATGCTGTAGTCTTGAAGTTTGAGCTGAGAAAATGTAACAGAAGTTATTTTTCCTTTATTGGCTAAGGAATTCTACCCTTCTATTAGACTGTATACTGAGGAGTAAATGCAGGTATGGAAATTTTACAGTTGGTGAAGAGAAAAAAATCAGTCATGGAAATGTGGCAGAGGAGAGATTGTAGCTCATTCTTTTTTTTTTCTTTTGTATTTCCAAAGTGTCTTGTAGGTACAAGGAAAACGTCATATTTTTTCCTTGAATTGTTAGGTGGATTTCAGCATGGAGGTGAGCGAAGTGACAGCCAGAATGTTTAGGTTCTTCCTGGGATCAGTCTCACTCTGTACTAAGAGTGACCACAAAAGCTATTTCCTAAACTGTTAATATTGATTTTTACTACCTGACCTCTGTGACTTGTATCCCTCGTATTTAGACCCTAGTTATAATGATTACATAGGCCTTCACCTTTCTTTCATATATGTTTTGCTGCATTATGCACATAACTGCAGCGTGAACAGCTCTGTCCTGTACTTCACATTGTTTCCTCTTTCAGAAGGTATCACCCCTCATTCATTGGCATGACTTTATAGCCTCTATAGTCAGTCCCAAAACAGCAGTGTTCTTTATGTTTTTCTGTACTCCTGGAGCTCTTTGGAACTTCTTCCTGGGGGTGGAATGTAGACTAATAAAATTCCAGAGTGTGTGAAGTTGATAAATGGATTAAAAATACTCTCATCTGAAATACTTAGAAAGGTATTTGTGAACACTAGAGAGGCATGCACATATATATATACCACTTAGATCTCTTTTTGACTTCTTTAAACAGTTTATACACCCACTAGTATACACAGATGAGCCACTAGTGTAAAACTTTCTCTTCACAGCATGCATTGCTCTGCATTTTGGCAAAGACCATTTGGAATCCCATTGGCAGATGCTCTTGAAGCCATGTAGGTGGGAAAATGCTCACAGTAGACTTCAGCTTTTCTCAATGAGTTTTACAGTCCTTCTGGTGGGAAAAGAGTAATATGTTACTTTCACTGACCTATGCCCTGTTTTTAAAGTATTTTAGTAGAAAAGAACGGGAAGAAATTCACATAGCCAATCCTAATCAAGCATCTTAAACCTATGCGAGTCTTCCAATGATGGAACAGGAGCAATCATTTAGGAACTGCTATATTCCTCATTTGCTAATTGCTGTCCCACAACTACTTCAGCCTTAGAAGCCAGTTTATGGCTTTGGAAATTGAAAAAAGAGATCAGACTGTGGATATAGTCATCACTGAGTAATAAGCAGATTTTTTTTAATGCACTGTAGGTTGGACAAAGAGAAAGCCTCTCTTTTTCTGACAGAGGACATTTCCCCGAAACTTTTTGAGAAGGTTTGGCTTCTTGTTTGGCTGGGCTTTTTGTTTGGTTGGTTGGTTGGTTGGTTTGGTTTGTTTTTTGTTTGTTTGTTTGTTTTAATTTAAGTCAGCTGTTTCAAGTCAGAGATGTCAAAAGAACAGTCTAGTCAATTTAATTCTCTTCTAAATGTGATTGTAGATTCTGTTATATCTGGTCTTTGTGATCCTGTTGCAGGCCAGAGGTGAGGCAGAATTAAGCCTCTGGATCTGGGAGGGCAGTGAGCTATACATGTGCCCCACTGTGTAGGTTGCATTGCAGGCAGGTTTCAGAGTGTACAGGAAGATGTAAATTGCATGCCTGTTCACTCAGGCTTTGTTCACAGCAGGGTGGACTTTTATTAGAAGCAGGTGTTTGCTCTAATCTGAGTTGTTCAATGCACCTTATCACACCTTCAAAGAACAGAAAGCCTTCCTTATATTTCTGCAGCAATGGAAGGACATTGGACCTCAGCTCCCACTGTAGGGCACTGCACAGCTCAGTCTACTGCTGACCGTATTTCTGCCTCAGATTTTCTACTGTTTCTTGAAAGATGATTCTCTGTTGAGAATTTTTTTCCTCTGGCTTTGATCCCATCACCAGGAGTTTCCACTTTCAGTCTTTAGTAGAAGGCTGCCACAAAATATGTTCAGTTTTCAGGACATGTAAAATGTGTGAAACCATCGAGCTTGTCAGGTGGAAGAATGGGGCTTTGATAGGTTTAAACAGAGTATAAATACTGCTCATGAAAAAGACTGCTCTTATTTTAAAAGTTTGTTTGAAAAATATTTATTCTCTACTGGTACTAAAAAAGAAAATTAATGTAGAATTAGAATTTCAAAGGATAGTGGACTATTGCCTGGTCCTTTCTGCAACCGGGCAACTCTAAGTTTATGGAGTTTTATCCACTAAAGAAACATATGACGAGACAAGATGCACTAACCAACCAAATAGAAGATGGCTTTTTACATGATGACTCTCTAATTGAATTTTGAAGCATCCTCAGTAAAAACATGATGGCCAGAGGCCAGAAGCAGAGCTCATCAAGATGGGTGGGAATCAGATTGTGGAATGAAATAAGACAAATGATATAAAATTTCTTGAGGAGTGGATTCTTAAACCCCAAATACTTGCTTTTATCACAGTGTTAATTTCAGTATTATCACAATGTTTCATTATAATTCAGTTGTGGGGTTTTTTTTGTTTTCAAACTAGAAAATAGGATGCTTAATGCAAAATCCAGTTGCAAAAGTAGAAAACCAGTGAAGCACAATGAACTCAAAATGAAGTATTTTGCTTCTTTCAGTTGGCATCTTTTGACAGAACATAAATTAGCAAGGAAGTGTCACATTTTCTGTAATAGCCAACATACTAGTAATAGTTTTTGTCTTATGTACCCTAAAAGCCAGAAGGCACAAGTAGGTTCTCATTTTTAATGTCTCCTTTTTTTCTGGATCAGACTACTCGAAAGTGTTTACATCAGTGAATAACAAGCTCCAAAAGCAGAACTTCTTTCACTTTGTTTTATAAATTGATTTCTACTTTAACTGGATTAACTTTTCAAAGTCAATCCAATCCATCTAGGCTTTTAAAAGGTCTTCCAGCACTGAGCTATTACTGATATCACTAACACAATAGCAAATTGGTACAGAAAGCAAGAAGTCCACTTAACAGTACCAAGCACTAGGCCTCCCCAACTGCAATGATTTTTGAAGCAGTGTTGTTGCCCTGTGCAGCACCACCTATCAGAAGCCATTGCTTCCAGAATGCTTAAGATATTCTACAACAAGTATCTCTTTGTAGTTCTGGATACTTCCAGTGCTTGAAACCCTGTTAGTAAAGCCAAGACAGCTTCCATTATCTGCAAGGCATGATAGATTTCTCTTCCTTTTGTAATTTAATCAGAATGGTGGATAGAAAGCATATAATATATAATATCCATTATTTGGGGAAAAAGGAAAAAAGAGTTGTCAATGAGAACCCGAGTTGTTCACTTGTAGGCAGAGCTCATAAATGTAACTGCAGGAATTGGAGCTGGAGAATGGACATTCGTGGTCCAGTCCCCACCCACTGAAGTCATTGGCAAGTATCCCACTGCTGTCAGAGAGAGTACAACTAGACACCATCTAGCACATTTTGTATTGTGTTTAACTTTCCCAACTGAATGAGTAACAATGAATGGCTTGAGTCCCTGGCTTAGTCAGTTCTGAGGTAATGTCCAAAATTAGCTTGCTCTTCCTGCCTGTCCATAGATAATTAAAGAACAGCTACATCAAATCTGGTTGCCATGAACAACTCCTTGGGGATTGAAGCTACAGGACCTACATGGCTAAGTGGATCAGTCTGGCTCTACCTCTTGACAGAAACACTGGGCTGCAGATAGTTACATAAATTCCTGTCATCTCTGTCAGTGTGAAGTGCTTAACAGCTTTGGATATCTGGGCCTAAGTGATCTAAACTGGGAGTTGCAGTATACTCTGCATATATAACTAAGGCACAAAGCCTATGCCAAGTAGGTTATTTAAGCTTCCATCCTTAGTACAGTTGACTTAGTATTTACACATCTTCTTTTCCCTGATCAAAATCAAAAAGACACACCCTTTGTAACCTGCATGGAGATATTTACATCTATCTGGCAGTGTGACTTGTGCATTACTTTGTTGACACAGGGCAAATTCACATCAGCTTCTTTGTCCCTCTGTCAGAGGCAATGCTAGTTAAGCATCAAAATAGCTTTGAAATCCAGGTACAAGATCCTTAGCTAGTTTCCTCTTAAATACCACTTTTACCCCCATGCGTACATCAGCGTTTCTAAGTGCTGTGCTGTAACTAACTGGCTGGAGCTGAAGTATTTTAATTTTTTTTAATACTCAAAGCCACAGTTTGAAACACTTTAAAGTCTTCCACTAGAACCATCAACTGAAGTTGCTCATTGCCCAGAAAAGAAGAGGGTCTTAAGTTTTCAAAAGATCGAGTTTAAACTTTTCTACTAATACTACTTTCACCTGCTTTTCTTGCTATTGCTTAATAAAAAATATTTTGGCAAATATAATTTATCCAACTTATCTTCAGTAAACTTTTGAAAGCTAGCTAATAGAAAATATACCTGAAACTTTCAAATGCTTTGTTTTTCATGCTATAGCATTTAAAATCAATTATCAATTATAAAATAAGGCCAGAAACAAAATATGATTTGCTTATCATAATTCTAACTCAACACAGCTCTTTGTGCTTCTACTTTCAAATATTTCACTCATTTTTATTTCTGTTGAAGGAGACAATAAACATTGAGTAACCCAGTACTGTCAGCTTCTCACCATTCCTTTTCTGCTCCATGTATTTCTTAATGTAGGATTGCAGAAGCGGCATGAATGATGCATCACATCAGCCAGTCATAACGTTATAATTTCTTGGTGACTAATTAATACAGTTCATCAGCAACATACATTCCCTAGCTTCATTTTCTTTGTAGTAACAGTAGTTAAAGCAGGATTTGGGGTGTTGCCTTGGTGAAAACCATTAGGATTTTTTTTTTGTGTGAAAGAGACACAACATCACTTCTCGTAAGTAAAATCTGGAATTCGAAAATGCGCTGAACAATGCAATGAAGTTTATTGGCCATTAGAAATTTTTAGCCTTCATTTTAGCAGGAAGCAAGATGACAATGTGAGAATTGTTCAGCCAGAAATAATGGAATACAAAGTATTCTCCCTCACTTGATGTCACACATAAATTATTAACATTCCTAAAAATTTCTCTCTCCCTCAGTGGTCTCCTGTTAAGGCATTAAGACTCATATTTTTTCTAATGCTTTCTTTTATGCAGTCGACTGTAAGGGATTTAGCTGTCAAAATGGAGGGATTGTGCCAGCAGTTAATTGAAAGTACAATAAAGTTCCTTGCTTTGAAGAATGACCCAAGTTCTCCAATCCATTCTATACTGCTGAATATTGGTTCTGGTACCCAACTCAGTATACAATTCAGAAGTAGAAAACATGCCCCATTCCTGATTTCAGCTCCCTTCTCCCTGTCCCTTCTTCTCCCTGTCTCTCTCCCCAGAATAAAAAAAAAATAAAATAAATAAAGGGGAAAGGTATATTGCTGTTTTTCTACCATCAGCAAGCACTTGTGATAAATGCTGGTAGAGCATGCATCTTTACCACTTGTCATCCTGTGTGGATGAATGCTAAACCAGCATGGCTATCAGTTACTTCAGTGACCCAAGTGACAGATCCATGTAGGCAAGCAGAAGCCTGCTCTGAGCTAAGGCTTTCCAAGCTGCTAGTGTACCCAGGAGTACTTGCAAAGTGGAGTTGAAAAACCATTTGATATTGCTCAGTCAATACCTTTGTCCTGAACTAGTAACTGTCTTTCGTGTGCATGTCAGTGACTTGTTTAGTTCAGCATCTTACTTGATCTGGAATTTTCCTTACTGCTATTGAGCTGATGATGCTAATTACATGCGGCGTAGTTAAGTCAAAAACTTTAAAACCTAGGGATCAGTCTCTGTGTAATTCAAATATACAAATTACACTAAGTTCTTTTGATGAGTATTTGCATATGTAGGATTAAAACATCTACATAGATCTGGAACTGGTCTCCTGTGCATCCTCAAAGCTAAGGCAATTCTGGGTTTAATCATTCCTCCTAAATTTCAGTTTGCTGTTTGACAGTATACTGCACAAAACCTAAACCAATACTCTCCACCACAGGATGTTTTGTTGCTGTGATGGTGGTTCACACTGTACTGCTGCTCAGCACAGAAGGGAACTCCCTGTGTGCCAGCTATGATGATATCTGAGCAGCAGGACTTCTCATTTTGTGGGTTTCCTATCAACAGCCAGCAGTTCCCCATTGGCCTCAGACTACACCTCGACAGTTCTCAGCCGTATGTCTCCACATGAATACTGCTGCTTATCTCAGCTAGCAGCAACAGCAGCTGCTCTCCCAATCCAGCTGCAATCAAATGGGTTGTTGATCAGGTATTATCATCACAAATATGGCAGTTAGTGGCTGACAGAACCTGTAGATGCTGCTGCTTTTTTCCTTCTTTGATATCTGTGTCATATCACAAGGTGATTTTTTTTCCCTCCCAAACACTGTGAACCCCTGCATAGAGCTCCATCCTGCTTTCTGTGTCCTGCTGCTTTCCCCAGCATGCACCTGCCCTTTGGGTCCATCCTTGTTCCACTGCTTACCTTTGCTGTTGTTCCATGTCTGTAAGAGTTATTCCTTAATCCCTTTCCTCAGTGGCCTCTCTTCCTTGAAAGCTTCCTGTAGGTCTGAATATATTTCTCTCAGTCTGTCCTATAAGGGGGAGTAGTAAGTTCCTTGAACAATCTGATCTTTAAATAAGAAGCCCTTAGTGCCTTTGAAGTCAGACACAGAGATCAGGTTTTCTTGCCTGAATTAAATTTGTGTTTCATTTTTGGTTTCACATAAATTGCATGAGTCTTTCTGTACTACACTTCTGTCTGGGATCACAGTACAGAAAGACACCTATATGGTCTCTGCCATAGGCTGAGGGCTGGTGGCAGAGCCTCAGGCAATTCACAGTCTTTCCTAGTCTCTCAGCAAGATAATACAAACTTTTGGTTCTTATTTTTCATCCACACTCCCCAGCTTGCTGTGTAAATAGGCTTTGATTTTGATTCCTGTGACTGCAAGAAGCCCTTGTTGAGCATTTGAGGTGGCCACTGAAGGCTTTGTGGAAGACTTTGTTTACTAACAATATATTTAAAGCCAGAAAACCAGCCTAAGTTCCAAAGGGCGTGAGTAAGAAGGACCAGTAATTTATGGATGTGGATCCAGGCTGTATGGGTAAGGTGTTCTATCTTTCATAGAGACGTTGTACACTAGTTCTACTGTAATTATTCCAGGCAGAACTGCAATAAAGTCATAGCCCAAACAATATTACAGTACATTTTACAGGAAAAGTTGCAGATATTTTCTACAACTGCATCTATACCGACAAAGTTGGGAATAATTTCCAGTTTGTACCTTGAGCCCTGTTTTAATGCCATGTCAAGGCAAGACACAGACTTTGGCGAGGCAGCTCCTTTCCTTCCCTTCCCTTATCCAGTTCTTAAAACACACCTCAGGCAGGAGGTATATGTTCCTGGTAGATGCCAGTCTCTGGCACTTACCAAAATAAATGTTCCCTTGTAATTTACTTGGTGGCGTGATGTGGCTGAATGACAAGCATGACGTGCCTTTCATCCAGCCAGGTACAACGCTAGGAGATGCTGGATGTAGTACAGCCATCATGCTCAGGAGTTTAATAGGCTTCTACTTGCTATGATAGCGTGATGCAGCTTGCTACAGATCTGTACTACACATTAGCTAGAATTATTTTGCTGCTAATTAATCATATTCTTTCAGGGAATTACAGGCTCTGATCTTTGTTTGCCATACCTCTGGTTCAGACAGAATGCAGGTTCCTTCATCCGCTTCTTTTAGGAAATGTTTTCATCCATTCTCCTCTTAAGAAATCACCCCTAGTATTCAGCCTACACACCAAATCTATTTACAGGCTACTAACACCTTCAGTCTTTGGGGAAAATAAAGTCTACTTCTCAACAGAGCAACAGAATCTCCTCTGTAACAAACTAATCGTGAAGACATACTTGCTATATGTTACCTCTCCTAGCTGTTTAATCATAACTGTAAATATCCTTGTGTTCTTTTCTATCCAATTTGGAAAGAGTAACATTGCAGAAAAATGATCCAAAACCTGTAACATCCCATTTATTTTCCTGTGCATACAAAAAAACAGTTCTCTCTGTTCCTTGCCATTGACTTCTTATTCAGTCGAATCCACAGCAGGATAAGAAAACTGTTTAAACATATTTTGCATCTAGGAATAGCATGAAACAAAAAACCTACAAAACCCCTTCATTACAATGTAAGGTCAAACCCTACCCTTTGAGTTTCACTAGGAGCTGCCTTCCACTTTCTCTCATTTTGTGCTGTTGCAGGCTGCTTCCTAGGAGACTAATGAGCCACAGGTGACCATGACCTTTGTCAATGCACCTTTGCCTCTCCAGCCTGTAACCCGAAGACCTTTCACCCTGGTCATGCCCTGTCAATAGACCTTGCCACATGTGGTTAATTCATCAACCCTATACCATATTTTAAATCTTATTACTAGATAAAAACATTTAAACCAACTGTAAATACTTTAAACAAATGAACTATAGATTAACTTTTAATTAATATTTGTGCTTTTAAAGGCAAGAGTTTGATTATACATGGAGTGAGAACACACAAGGGTTGCAAACACAGCTGAGAAATTAGCTAGTGGATTGTAATAATATATCAGTGGGAAAGGTTCCTGTTGCTTGTGCTACACTAGATGATGTTGTGGAATATTATAAGATACTTCCTATATCACATATGGTAACCATAATGTGCTGGAAGAGAGCTGTATCTATTTTGGTCATCCTTTGTGCTTGACAGCTCTCAAGGTGACACCAAATTATTCTTCTGATCTTATGGATTCCTGTGGAGCTCCTTCTAAAATGCTGATCTAAGACATGTGAGAAGAGTTCTCTTGAAGTAGTATTGTCAGACAGCATATGGAAGTCAGACTAAATGTACCTCAGCTTTACCCTGTGGAATCACATTCATCATGGGATTATACAAAAACCTTAAGTATCTGAGTTGCAGGTGATTGAGCTCTGATGTATGCACATTATGAATATGTTTGGCTAGCCAGATTCCTTCATAGGGAGTGAAGGCTGACACATTTCTTGAGGGAAAGTACAACCTCTGGGATAACACATAGTCTTGAAAATAGCTCCAGTTAATATTTTCAGAAAGCAGAAGTGGTTGTATGTAGCATGTCCTCTGAGAAAGCATGTGTTTGAGAAAATTTTACTGCTTCCCAGAGGTCATCCATGACAAATGATAGGTGTGCACATCTGGTCTTAAATACATTACAGAGTAGGAAAGAGTTTCAAAAAGAATGAGGCAAAATTTTCAGCTCAAAATATGCATCACATGAAGAACTGTGTATCTGACAGTGTTTGGTGTATCACGTGCTCACTATGAAGCGTGTTGGGAAATGTGACTCCAATGTGACAAGACTGCTGATGTAAGGTGAGGATTACTAGAAAAGCTGCATTTATGTGGAAAGAACACACACCATCATCAGTCAGTGACGACCTGTTGATAACCAGAAAGAGTTATCAGGACTGCAAGGGGCCCATGGCCATTTGGTAATGATAGTCAGTTCAGACGGTCCTACACAACACAGTGCACAGTATTCAACTGAGAACTATGTCCTCCCTAATTTGATACCTAGGAATATTTTTTAGGATTGCTTGAGCAAGATGTATGTAAAGCTAAGTGCCCTAACATACTACTGTGAAGTGAATGTTCCTTTCCTAGAGAACATCAAACACTTCTTCACAACAGGAAAGGAGGCTAGTGCTTTCAAGAAGCAGCAGAATTAGTTTGCAAGATGAGTGAGGG
>NW_008595360.1:32178-37013 GCF_000691845.1 Merops nubicus | reverse complement strand
TAAAGGCCAAGCAGAGGGATACAACATGCGGGACCCAATTCAGAACTCGAGCTCAGTGGGAGCTATGAGCTAAAGGACATGAGAGGTAACAGGATATAACAGATTGTCTACAGTGAAACTGATTTCACCTAAAAGAAAAAGAGGGAATCTGAGATAAAAATAAATTAGAAGCATGCCTGATTTTACATAGCAAATTTTACTACAACTGGTCTGAAATTTCCAGGCTGATCTTCTTTTTCTATTAAAAAATATGAAATAAACAGCACAAAATCATCTCACAGGAAAATACTGATCTGGAAGTCTGGGGACAAACTGGGAACTTTTCCTAGAAGGTGATCTGCAAAAGTTGCATGCCAGACAGATTTTGATCAGAAATTTGCCACTTCACTCAGTTGTATAGTTGATCACCGAGCAATAATGCAGCCTCAGGTTCATGACCTAGGTTTCGATAGGTTGGCGCCCCTGTAAACTCCCATTCCTCCTAAAGACAAAATTCCCTAAAGGGATTTCCTAAAGAAAACATCCCCTCCCTCCTAAAGATCATCAGTCCAGAGGTTTTCAGATTTGCTGAGTTTCTTATTTGCATCTGTCCTGGTTCCGTGTAAAAAGGGGTTCAGGGCAGGACCCACACGGAACAGAACTATGTACTCGCCTCTCCCCCCCTGAGAGAGAGAGAGAGACTTTGGGAAAAAAATGAAGTATATTGTTCAACAAGGAACAGAAAACGAAAAATGGAGGTAGGGAAAATAATATATACAATGATTAGGGGAAAAATACAAACAGTAAAATATACAAAAACCCTCAGAAATGGTTCCAGGGTCCCACGGAGTGAAAGGACAACTTTCCTCTCCGAGCTCCAAGCCGGGAGTGAAACTAGAAACCACTCCCTGCCTCCTATCAGAGTGTGTGTGGGAAGGGGAGGGAATACAATGGTTTCACACCCACCCAGGGTCCTCCCAGTTGCTGGAAGGTCACGCCCCCATTCCAAACCTCAAACCACAACAGCATCTAAGAGCTGTAGTTGCCCCTGTTGCTGATACCTGAAATACCTGAAATTAAATGCTTGTTATGATTGCAAAATGAAATGTGGCGGGAATTTTCCCTTTCCAAAGAAGCTTTGAAATTTCTGAAGACATTTTTGAACACCATGGAATATCTTTCTCTTCCAATTTTATGATGCCTAATGGAAAGGAAAATCTTACTTTCATTATCTCTAGCAGTTTTACAACAGAACAGCCAACAAGCCTCACAGCCACTTTCTTTAGCAACAAAATGGAATTGTATCAGAAGATAAACTTGTCAAGTTTAGCAATACAGGCCATGCTTGACTTCACATATCTTGCCGTATGGTATTTTGTTTCCACTTTTCACTTTGTTTTTTCCTTCATATGCGTTAGTCATGTCAGATTAAAAACCTTCTTTCTGAGAAGTGAATGCGTAGCCACTGGCGAGAAATTAGCAAATGCAAGAAAAGACAAAGGCACCAGAATGGGGAAAAGATGAGTTATTCAGGGTAAATGTAGGCCAGGAAGCTAAGTTGCTTTTGAAAGGATGCAGTAATGGTTTGTCAAACTTAAACGTGCTACTCATTACCAGCTGGTACATTTCTTAAGTTCTAAGCACAGCTTCCTTTCCTAGATTTTCTTAAGCAAACTTAGAGAGCAAAAGGAGATTGAACTAGTGAACTTTTCTGGATGGGAGGAGGAAACGAGTAAATATTATTACCAAATCAGTTTAAAGAGAAGCAATCAACAAAACACAGAAGATTTTCACAAATCTAAATACTGAAACTTTAAATAAACTAAGAAAGCAAATTAAATATTAAATGTTAAATAATCATAATTACAGCTAGAAGACCCCCCATATAATGTAATATTGTATCATGTTGTATCATATCATATCATAGCATATCTCAATATGTTATCAAATATCACACAATCAGTCAAGTTATCCTATATTGGCTAGGGTAGCAGAGACCTTGAAAACTATCATAGGTCTCAGTGCTGAAATCATACAATCCACATTGTAACATGCTGTGAGTTGATTACTCACAAACACATCAAGGTTCCTGATATATTAACACAATTTTTTTTTTCCAGTTTATATGTCCACTGAGGATCTAGGAAAGTCCCTATCATTTAGGGATCCCTCCAGCAGCTTGGACTTCTGGCTTGACAAGTCTGATACACTTATTACTCAATGATATAGGAGAGTGCCAACAAAGATCCTTCTTTGCTTCTGGGTTGCAATCTTAAGAAATTACTGTCCTGCAAATGGCAATGCATTTCACTGTTGTACAAAATGTAGACCACAGCTTTGATTGCTTTTCATTCTCTTTGGAAGTCTGAAGGTCATAGGTCTAAAAGAAATACTTCTTTTTCAAATTAAAAAGAAATCATAGGTCAACAAGTAAGTCAAGAGCCTTTTGAGGTCAGACTATCTTATGTCCTTCCTGTTTGCCAAACGGTACCTTGTTCATGAGGTAAAGAGTGATCTCTTTTACTTACATTGGGTCTTTGTCAAACAGATTGTAAGCAGTACAGGTGTTGTAAAGCACACTCACTCCAACAACTGTGCAATCACCTTCTACATCTGACTAGACCCTAATGTGGAAAAATAGCATGGGACTAATTCACCTGATGTCCACTTGTCCAGTCATAAAGGAAAATACAGTGGAACTTGTATATCCTATGCATTGCTTTACCCATGTATGTTTCTCATAAGGAATATGCAATGAAATTAAAATTACAGTTGAAAGAGAATGGAAGGATATGCTTCTGCTATCTCTGATCCACTCAAGGGTCTTTTGTAAAAGCTGTGAGGGTTTGTCTAAACAAGGTGATTATTGTTTCACTGTAAGAGTAATTCAGATGCTCATGTCTCTCATTTCATGACTAGTAATATATAGAATTAGGGCATGAAGTTGCCCGCAGTATAGATGTTTACAATCTTGGTTCTTTTCATGAACTTGAAGGAATATTAGTTTCACTGTCTGGGAAAATAGATTTTCTTTATATTCCTTCTGCAAGAATTTTTATGTTCTGTGTCACTTAGTTATGTCACTGGAAACTCAGGGCTGTGTTGCCCAGTTTTTTGATGGAGTACTGCATCAATATTCTGTGATTTGGGACTCTCAGTTAGAAGTTGAAAAAGAAGGCTGGAGTTGTTACCATATCTAATCTTTTTTTATTTTCTGCTTCAAGGAAAACAAATCCAGTGGTAGTGTACAGATGAAATAAGAATCACAGGCTAATAAATCATAGAATCATAGAATGGTTTGGCTTGGAAGGGACCTTCTAGTCCCACCCCTCCTGCCATGGACAGGACTTCCACTAGAGCAGGTTGCTCAAAGCCCCATCCCTCCTTGTCTTGAACACATCCAGTGATGGTGCATCCACCACTTCCCTGAGCAACCTGTGCCAGTGTCTCACTACCTTCATAATGAAGACATCTTCCTAATTTTTAATCCAAGTCAGCCCTCTTTTTGTTTGAAGCCACCACCCCTCATCCTATCACCATAATCCCCAGTACAAATTCCCTCCCCTGCTTTCTTGTAGGCCCACTTCAGATACTGGGAGGCTGCAATAACATCTCAATGCTTTTGTTTGCTGTTGTATTAAGCCACTGAGCACTCCTGTAGAACAGTGCAAATATAGGCTCTGTGTCATATTATTGGCTTTCAAGGCATGAGTATTAGATTCCTCGTAGTGTTAAAGCCTTTCACAGTAAATGTCTATGCTATAAATTTTGATGTGCTTCCCAGCTGAATAGATGCTTTGAGCAGAGACAGACTGGCTGGAGCTAAAGCAGTTAGCTGTGATTTACCTCTTCTCTATTATTCAATCCTATTGAGAATTTGGAGTAGTGATATCAAGACATGTTGATTGGCTTCAGTTTATAGATTGAAATAAAATGAGTGCTATTTAACCTTGGTCAATACCATGCAACCTTATAATGATGTTAGTGGAATGAAGTAATGTGCAGATTTGTAAGACAGAGCCAGTGAAGCATGATGTTTGCAAATAAATCCATTGACAGATGAGTTTTCCCTATTAATCATTCAGTGTGGGTTTTTTTTTTGTGTGAGTCCTTGAGGGGTTTCCAGAATTAGAGAGGTACTTGTAAAGACTCTATGTGCCGTTTCTTAAGCACCATTTATATTTAGTCTGGTTTGTAATGTTTGGTTTGCATGTGTTGGCCATATTCACACAGTGCATCTCAGCTGCTGCTTTTCCTAGAGCTAAAACAGTTCCTGCTCTCTGGCATGTGCAGAATATTGCTTCTTGTTACAGTTGGTTAGCTGCAGATGTAGTAAGTGAGTGAGTTATTAGTGGGCCTAAAATGGGCAATGTAAAAGAAGTCATATATTTTCTAAATTCTGTTATGACACTTTAGGCTCCCTCATAGATTTCTGGGTGCTTCTAGTATTTCTTCTCAGAAAATGTAGATTTTTATGGAGTTGAGTAATTACATCACTAGTTCTGTCTAGCTTCCTAACTAAGAGACAAAGTGTGATTTTTTTTTTCTTCTGGAATAAACCGGTGATACCAGAGTTACTTTCCAGGTTGTTATTAATGAGATGGGTGAACAGTTTTCAGATCATTAATCCCGTGCAAAGCTCCTCTGTTCCTCTATAAATCGTATTTCAAAGAGCTATTGATAATGACACTTTCAAGTACTATGCAATAAAAAGGGCAAGTACTGGTGGGAAAAAGAGACAGACATGTAACCATCCTGGGAAAGATCAATGGTCCTAAAATTGAAAAAGTCCTTGCCAGCAAGATTTCAGGGGGTGGTGCACTAACTATGTGTGAATCCTTAGGGGCCTTCTGAAC
>NW_008595360.1:22394-32147 GCF_000691845.1 Merops nubicus | reverse complement strand
ATGCCTGTCAACTGGCAGCTATAAGTTATAGTTCTCCAAGCACATATTTGGTCCTCTGCATATTTGTCATGCAGCCTGGTGGCCCAAGGTTAAGCCAGAATTAGGATATTTATATCCTGAATATTATTGTCACCAACCTACACCAGAGTTAGACAGTTAAGCAGTATTTAGCCATTACATTAGACACCATGCAGTTGAGGGAAATTTCCAAAAAGAAGATGAGAAGGGCTTAGTGGTATGGGATGTTAGCATGCAGCAAAGCAACAGGGAAACACTCTGCATGTATAATTCTGGTTAATGTCTATGTATGAAAAAATCTGACCAGCTCTTACAGAAGTATATATTGTTAGTGTGCCCTGTGCCAGGCTGTTCTTGCTCAGGCAAAACTGTCAGCAGCTGAAGGTGGAGCATGATCACATGCTGCCAGGCCTTACTTTTTACTCCCTGTGCCCTAGAAATGAACCAAGGTAAACAAGGTGAAATATAGAATCCTTGCGGACTTTCATTAAAATAGAAGTCTATAAATGAATCTCAGTTTATCCTTTCTCATCTCTGACAATATTCTCATACCCACCCATCCCACAGACTGACAAAAATGCTTAGCATTTAACTGCAGAGCTATATCAGGCTTCAGCTGAATTTGAAATAGTAGCAGCCCTCAAGCCTCCGGGTCTTTTCAGAGGCTGAAAATCCAAAGAGTGTGCACAACACAGACCCCACAGACAGAGTGAAGCTGCAGCCGGTGATTTAGTCTGCCTTGTGTGTCCTGAAGGCTAACATATTCAGATTCATACTTGGCTTTTTATTCCAAATATGCAAGATAGATGTGAATAAGGAGAAGTCTGCAGGCAACTGGAAGTTTAAGGAGTAGAACCAGATATAGCCCACTGAGCTATTGAAAGGCT
Source organism: Merops nubicus (assembly GCF_000691845.1). Taxonomy (NCBI): domain Eukaryota; kingdom Metazoa; phylum Chordata; class Aves; order Coraciiformes; family Meropidae; genus Merops; species Merops nubicus. The sequence continues at coordinate 31,242 of NW_008595360.1, read as the reverse complement.
GTGGTTCCCATCCATTAGATGTAATGGATGGGAATTCCCTTTTAAAAGACTAGTACTACAAGTTTTAGACTATTTGCTCTGATTGGCTGGCTCTGTGTTTTGGCTACTCTGTGTATTGCTGGTTAGAATATTCTTAAGATCGTACCTAGAAAAAAAAAAAAAAAAAGTATAATTGTATGTTTTCTGTAAAAGATTCACGTGTGAAAAGCCATGCAGCCAGATTCCAGCCTGCACCAGCCAGCCCAGGAGAGAGTGTTTGGACAAGGTGGGGAGCAGAGAGTGTTCTTGCAGATACAGCTCCACAGATGTAAAACGCAGAGGTGTGCACCTGACCACATTCTTTGAAGTGGTTTCTGAACCAAATCAGCTTGAAAGGGCCTGGGAAAAGCTTTCATCATCTATCTCCTGGTGCCCTTACTTGACTAGTGTCAATGAGCTTGCGAGTGAGGGCTGAAAAAGGCTTGCTTGTGCACCACTCCTTGTTCTGTCCCTCAGGCAGGACTCAGAGAAATGCAGGCAGTGAAACTCCTTTTTTTTTTTAAGTATTTTGCATATGAGACTAATATAACCACCTGTTGAATTTGCTATATACAACAGGTAAAATATAGATGTAGTTGTGTTGCAACTGACATAATTATTGTGTTGGCAAAGTGCCAGTATAATACTATAATTTGAATATCCTGGAGTATTAGTGCTATACAGTAGCTTGTTGCTGAGCAGATTAACTGTGCTGGTATTTTTAGATCATTCTTGCCACAATACTAAGTTTTAATTCTAAGGTGATTGTTGTTTACATAGGAAACAGTAACTCTAAATGAACAGATTTTACCTAACATTTCCAAAATCAATGATGATTTTTCATGAAGGCAGTTGTTCTCATTTCTTGGTTTGCCTTTGCATTGCTTGAAATGCATCTAGGAATAACAAAACCATGCTGCTGAAAAAAAAAAAAATCTAAACTGTGACTCTCTCTTTATGGCCTTATACTAATAAAACATGCTTAGCGACTTGCATGTGTTTTGTGATATCATTGATCAATATAACGATATATAATGCGTTATTTCCTTCATCAGACTTATCTCACAAAAGGCCTGGTTCTAAAATCCCTCCATCACTGATTAGACATAGTTGGTTATAATCAGTCACTTATTATTGTTTCTCTATGTTTTTACTAACACTGCAACTCATTATCATTGGATATAAAATACAAATCTTACAAAAGTAGCTGCTTGGGAAATTCCCACTTCCCTAGGTCAATATACCCATTCACATAAACCAAAATTCAAAAGAAAATCTCCTGATTAACAAATTAACCATAATATCCTCTGTTGTCAGAATGAAGTTAAAAGAAAGTGGATTTTGGTTTAGAGTTGTTTTCCATTTCAAAATTTTTGTTGAATTAAAATAAGAAGGGGAAAAAGATGAAACTAAACAAAGCTATTAGATGAGCAGGCATAAATCAACACAACCTCAACTAAGCTACGAAATGGGAGAATCTTCTTGTATAGCAAGGACATAAACAATTTAAGGCTTCATACACCAAAATAATACTTCAAATAACTGCATAAAAATTGTGGGCTAACATGTTTCATATGCCACACTATGACAGTCAGATGTAGCAAAATCACTTTCTGGTAGCTTCTGCCACCAAGAATAATTTCCTGGAGATTCCCAGGATTTATTCTCATGTGTGTGAGCCTCTTGGAAGCTTATGACTCAGCATTTAGGACACATCTCCACATGACAAGGTATATCAAGATGTGGAGTGACCTGCAACTCAGAGAGAAACTGGCATATTCATTGCCTTCCACAAATAACTCCGGTTGTTCTTCAGAAATTGCTACCTGGCTGTCCAGAAGCAGCCAAACACAAACTTTTTTCTTTTGCATTCCTTACTTGTTGTAACAGTACTGGATTTTAGCTTTTCTATTAGCTAGACTCATAATTCTGGATTGTGTTGGACTACTCCACTTGTTTCAGATTCTCTGCTTTCTTAAAGGGCACACTTTCTAATCTCCGTAAGTAATTCTTCTATGTCAGTAGCAAACTGGCCTATTGTGTGAAACATGAAAAAGGAACACTGCAGGTTAAAACATCTTTATGTAAATAAATAGGCCATTTTTATTTAAAATCTCATTTCTTTCAAATAAACACCTTCAGCTCTTTATGAACTGAATCTTCTTCCTTTCTTCCTTTCTTCCTTTCTTCCTTTCTTCCTTTCTTCCTTTCTTCCTTTCTTCCTTTCTTCCTTTCTTCCTTTCTTCCTTTCTTTTCTTCCTTTCTTCCTTTCTTCCTTTCTTTCTTCCTTTCTATCTCCCTTTCTTCCTCCACATTTTTAGGAGAAAAATTTTTTTTGCTGAATAGAAATTCTTTGTACTTGGATTATGAAGCATTTGACCCTGTAGTGATTAATAACAAAAAGATCAGTTGTAAATTACTTCTGAGGAGTAAGAGCTTAGTATGAAGTTGAGTAAAGAATAGCTCTAAGCTGCCAATGTGATGCAGTCAGAAAGCAAGGCAAACGTGGTAGTAGTGTGTATCAGGAGAAGTACTTCCAGCAGAAATGGAGTACTGTTACATTCAAAGTACCAAGAATGCCTGAAACCTCTTTTATACAATCAAATGCAAACTTATATCATGTTTGAGAAAGACAGGTTCAGACAATAATGAGGGAGAAATGGAGGGGAGAGAGGAGATTAGAGGGGGCCATAAGACACTAGAAGAGCCTAGTTTGCTTTACATCCTTGAACATAAACTATGAAGGAATACTATCATTTTCTAAAGCAGGGAGAAAGAAAATTACCTATTAACAGCAAATGACACTGGCAGAATCATAAGTGTAGCCATGGATCATAGGTTTTGATTTAGGGGGTCCTTTCAACCAGAACAGTGAAGCAAATCATCTGAGTAACCCTTAAACTGGTGATTACTAGTAATAGAAGTAATATAAGCCTGGGCTTCAGCACATGGGTCAAATGCAGCATGTCTTGCTGTGAAGACCAAACAGCTGATGTGGATTATTTTTTTCAGTGAAATCTGTTTCATGTGGGAAATTCCAGTTTATCAAACAAAAAATTTCCCAGTTTGGTTTGGAATTCCTGTTTACTTTGAAACTTTCAATTCCTTACTCCACAAGATTTCATCTTTGCCCTGATTTGGGTTAAGCATTTTCTTGTGAGCAAGGAACACTTTCTTTTGGGGGTATGTTAGCAACCATACTTAAAAACTGTCTGACTGTAATGAAAGACACTGATTTACACCTCTATTCCATTTGCTTTGGAAGATTTTCATTCTGCTTCTGAATAAGTAGAGTGCTGCTTTGAGTATCCTCTGCCATAGCAAATACATCTTTTCTGCTTTATTCTGACTCTAAGCCAAAACATACGGAAGATTCAGATGACACCAAAATCCTTATGCTACAGGGACTTGATCAGTGATGATAGGATATTCACTACTCAGCCTTTAGAAAATAACCAAAGACAGGAGCACAGCAGCTGACAGAGCTAACAGGTTTAGAAATCTATTAAAAAAAAAAGAGTGAATGAAAGACAACATGCACAGGGACTTTCCTACATAAGGGAAGACTGTACCCCATTCAAGAAGGAATAATACTGAAAGTGCTACCACTAAAAGCCATTTTTTGGGATGTAAAAATTATGTTTTAGTTCAAGTGAACAGACTCTTTTCCTTTCTTGTTTTACAAGCTATTTTAATCCATTTTAATCTGAAAGAGTTAATAACTCTTCCAACAGCGATAAATGGAGTAGTATAAAGGAAGGATTCAGTCCAGACTTTGGAAGTGCTGGACATGTATTCAGTCCAAACGTTTGGTCTGCCCTACAGCTTCTGACACTAGAAGCCCTGGTTTTCTATATTTTTGGCTCTGAGACAGAGACTTTAGACCCTGAAATTCATGGTCCCAAGGAAGCTCCATGGCAAGGCTGTTGAACTGCTCTGCAGTGCCAGTCCCCAAGCACATTCTGGGTGATGGGCATGGTATGCCATCTTGTCAGCAGAAGCCCAGATCTTCAGAATCTGACTGGATGTGCTGAAAGGACATTCTTTGAAAACATGAAGTTTTTAAAAATCCTATCTATGATATGTATCCTGTCTATATTTCTATGAAATGTTTTGGGTCGGGATCTTCCCTAACAACAGTGTAATTCATAAGATAGTTCTCCACCTGACTGGAAGATGGAAGGACATAAAGATATCCTACTGTACAAACTAAAGTAATAACACTCTACACAAACCAGGTAACTGTAGTTTTCTTTTCCTTCCTTCCTTCCTTCCTTCCTTCCTTCCTTCCTTCCTTCCTTCCTTCCTTCCTTCCTTCCCAGCTGTAAGGCTTAAAGCAATTTTTAAAATAATCCCCTTTTCTATTGCCAAAGTGACCAGAGGTGAAAAATGACAGAAAGCAGGACAGGGAGAAGATATTGGTAGAGCAGGTTAAAAACTTTCTAAGACTTCTAATGTAAATTAGCCAAGATCAAGCTCCCAGGGAGAAGGGAGTTATTTCAGCAAGTCTTTCAAGACTGTCCTGAATTTCCAAATGTATTGGAAGTTATTAACACCAAAACATTTAAAACACGCACAAGTTTCAATTTACTTTTTAATGCTACATTTTTCCTTAATTTCACTCACTTATAATAATAAATAATCAAATTTAAAAGGCCACAATCAAAATGAAAGATTTTTAACACGCCTAAATAAAATTATATGGTTCATCTGGTACAAATTATTTTTCCCTAGTGTATCAGTTTGTGATATTTTCCTACGCTTCAATTCTTCCTCCCATTTCAACATGGGAAAAAAGTTGCAAAATCACAAAAACTCTTATGGAATGGGAGGATAATTTTCCATTTAGATTTGGAGAACAGATATAACATGAATAATATTGTTATTTCCTCTACTTTTAGTTTGCCTTTCACTTAGTTTCTCTTCATTCACATGGATAGGGCTAGAGCTATCATGAGATGAAGTGTCCAAGTTCACTGGCTCGGACAAAAAGCATACATCTTCCTGCTCTATGATGAGAATAACCTTTTTATGTAATTTCTCAACTAAATACCTGATCATAGTGCATGAAGAGCTCTAAAAGTGTAAACAGGAGTGAAAATCTGGGAATACTTCTGCATATAATGCTCTGTTCAGTCCAAGAATGGCAAATTTGAAATGACATCTCACCATATCGCTCATGCTTTTTTGTTGTATCTGAGGTCTTTTGGTTAACATAAATGACTGTGCAGCTATTGAAACTGGTATTCACTAAACAAAAAAATAATTCACAATCTGGAAGAAGAGAAAGCTACCGCATTTTTGTCCTCTGACTAAACTGAAAGTTGTTGTTGTATTTACAATATGCAGTATTCTGGAGAGAGAAGGAGGTTTGTGTGGGACTGGCCTCCCAGAAAGATCAAGCAGCAATGGCAACAACAACTTTGTTGTTTAGTGGTTTTTCAGAGGCACATTCAAAGCCCTTACAGTAAGAGTACATAAAAAACCTTTAAAGTAACACAGCCAAATATTACATTTAAAGCAGAAGTGAAAACATGGCTTAAAATAGACTAGGAAACACATTCAAAGAGATACCCTTCCAAGCTTTGGAATGATGCTAGAGAAGGTATCTGGAAGTTAGAGCTGAGAGCAGTCTTGACAATAAAACAATCAAACATTATAAGAGTAATGCTAAGGACCATTTTTGGAAATATTTTTTTCCTAATTTTGCATAACTCTAAGTACTTCTTCAGACTGTTAGAGCACAACGTAATTGGTAATTAAATGTGCTTCCCAAAACTTGTAAGAGTAACCACATTGGCTACACGTACATTGACTACAAGCACACTGCTACCTAAACAGGGTCAAGGAAGAAAGCAAGAGTGCTAGATTCCTGATTGCTGAGACAGGCTGATTACTCTCTCCTTTGCTCTGTTTGAACCACACTGACTGGCCCTATCCAAGATGAAACTACTCTTGTTTGTAGGGACAAGTATCTTCAGGGACCATTCCCTGCAAATGATAGTGTAGGTTTTGCATCAGAGTTCACTCTCTCTGTAGTATGCAGTCCTCCAAAGCAATCCTGCCAGCCTTAGCATCCCTTGATGTCCTTCATACCTCCTTTCTGTGTGCCAAGGCATGCAGCCATTACTCTGAATGTCAGTCTATAAAAATCTGCTCTGGCATAGCACATTCTTCATATTACTTCACACTATCCCAGACTCGCTTTCCATAAACCTTGACATTGTTCTTTGGGCCTTTTGTGTTTAGTTGCACAGACATACCAGCTGGCTCATAGGAAGGTCCACACAGCTGAATATCCACTAGAACCATTACACCAAACTTCTTTGGCTAAGAACATAGGAGCAGGAGCATAAGAATATGCAAACCAATCAGAGGTTGGTATTTCTCGTCTTACACCCTAATAATTTGTCCTGAAGGTTTTTCTAAAGTGGAGAATGTTTACTTACTGTTTAATATTACTGTTTAATAGCTTCTACAACATGAATATTTGTCTCTAACTAGGAGAAAGTGAGCATGAACCTTGATTAGCCTAAATATGTGCAGATGACACTCCCGCCCTACTCCACAGCTTTACTGGGATTGGTGAACAGACATAAGAGTTTTTAATTCTTATGTTATATTATAGTAGGCAATGTGGAGCCTTGGGATTTTGTTTTGAAGATATCACTCACTGCCATAAAGGGTATAGTTTTTTTATTTTGCTGACATTAATGCTGTATTTCTCATCCAATTACCTCTAGCAGCAAAGGCTTTAGGAAGTTATTTAAGCTATCATGAGATTTGGCCGCATTGAGAAGGCCACAGAGCATCTGACCCTAGGGCCAAGGTTTGAATTCAGAGATTTCTTATTCCAGCACTGTACTTTGGCTTTTTTTTTTTTTTTTTTTAGCAAAGATTCGCTAAGGCTTGAGGGCTTTTGACACAATAATATCTTATAATCAGCTGCCTTTCATAGCTTATGAAAAATAGTATAATCTGAAAAAAATCATTGCTTTCTTTCATGAAATGCTAACCGGTGAGAGGATTTCAAGCAAGTTGAAGCCTGTTTATCATCTCTCTTGGCAATGCCTGATTTAGGGCAACATAGTAACCTATTCTGGAGAAATGCTGTTCTTAGTATTACTCTTGAATGCAGATGAAGAAATCGAACTTATGAAAGCATTTTGTGTTGATGACCATAATCTTTGCCCAATCTAGCAACCTTAACAGGCAGTGCCAATCAAAATCAATACCTTTTTTATATTTAAGGGCATCAAGAAAATATTACTGCAATTCAGAAATAACACCAAAAAAGCCCTGTTTTGGTTTAGTTTGTCTTTCACAATCACTTGCCTGTTTCAGTCTGGGTAATACCTTTTTTGTAGCACACCTGTCCCAGATAGACTGTGTATATATTTCCATATTTATAACACTGAAAGCACTTAAATATTCTATATGTTGTTATAACTCAAACAGAAGTTGTGGGTAAATATTGAAATTACTGACTGTATCTCTACACATTGTAACTGTGCTGAAGAACTAACTGTATGATTCTGATGGTCTCTTTTGGTCTTAAAATTCCTGACTAAATGTGGATTACTAGCAGACTTCTTGTTAGTACGCTTGGAGAAGAAAGGTAGGTTCTGCACACTTTTATGAGGTGGAAAACAGCTAGCCTCAGATGGTGGATTAAATCACCATTAAACAAAGCTAGAGCCCCACAGACTGGAGTATGCCTGCATACTGGATGCTCATTACGAAATCAGTTTAATGCTTTTGGGGAATGGTGAAAGAAATGGCTGAAGATATTCCTTTGAACCACAAGAAAGGTTTTGTTGTTGTTATTTTCCCTTGCTGGGTCCAGGTTTAGGTTGGTTCTCATTTTATCTGCACCCTGTTCCCCACCTTCACATGAGTACACACAAAGCGGGGGCTTCAAAGCTGACAGCACTGGCCCAACTCTGTTCTCATTAGAAGCATTGGCAAAAATCCCAGTGGCTTCAACGGCAACAGGATTAGACCAGCTGTGAGTGCTTTGAAAAACTCACCCAAGGCAATAAATCTAACACTAATTCACAAAAAGGAAAGCAAACAAAAAAGGTATGAAGGGAAGGAAAAGAAGAATAATCGTTCTGTTACTCAAAGTCTTTTAACAGTAAAAGGATTCTGGTTATATGTTGCTGTGTAGGGTCTCCATGGCTGGCACATGAGGGTTTGCACTGGATACTTATTAATTCATCTGCATGAGCCTATGCATGAGGGACAATGAAGTGAGGATCCTTTCCCTGGTCACCATGTCAGAAACTGCTGGTAATCACACTATTTACATGGTGTAAGAGCATGGTGACTCCAAGCTCACAAACTCAATTTGTCTGGCAGCAGAGCTGGGCTGGCTGGGACCAGCACATGCTTCACCCTTTCCCACTGGGAAGCATGGACTGCTCTGGCCTACACTCTTCTGTCATTTGTTGCACATAGCTGCATCCAGTTGTTCTCAATTCACCTCGATCACCACCTCTTTAACTGCTTTGATAACTACCTGTGCCTGTCTTTGAATTACTTCCATTGTGTTGATGCTTTTCTGGCACAGAGATACATTACACAGCTGTGAACTTTGCCCATAATGAGGAGCACACAGGAAACCATTCACATGACAACTGACACTTCAGTCTCGGGTTATTTGCATTTCATGTATGACTTGATATCCTCCTCATTTTAATTAATGAATACCAAAGATATGGAATTATGAAGCCAAAAATGTGAAAATGTAGTTTGATTACTTTGGGCTTTTTTTCACTAGCGACATGAACCTTGGAGAAATTGGAAAAAAATCAAGATGGGAAAATAA
>NW_008595360.1:0-22363 GCF_000691845.1 Merops nubicus | reverse complement strand
TTGGAAGTCAGCAGGACTGGATTGTTGCCACCATTTGCACTGAATAGCAGAATCTCCATCCAAACTTCTGTCTTTTCTTCCAGCACTTAATATCTCATCAGACTTTGCCGTCTTCTCCAACTAGACGGAGAGCAGTAGATTCAGGTTTGGGCTCCCATGAACAGAGTAATAGTCAAAGCATTACTGACACACTTTTTCATGAAAAGATGACTTTGGAAGTTCTCCAGACCCTTCTCACTTTTCACAAATGGTGACAATTTCTAACCTTTCACATAGTGATTTGCATCTCACAAGGGGTGATTTGGTGGATGGTGTACATAGATAGTATTTCCTCCCTCAGTGTTCTTGAACTCCCTGAGCTCCTCTGAAAACTCAGAGGGCTTTGCATAAAGCCACAGCCTGCCCATATCATTGTACTAGGATTTTCAGAGGAGAACACTCATAACTTCTGCTGCCATCTGACAGGAGAACAAAGATTTTATGTAACAGATGTTAGTACATATCTTGCCACAGGCACCTAAATGTCTGTGATTTTTATTTCAACCAATATTATTATGATAATCTGAAAAAATTATATTTGCAAATTCTTCCATTCACCCTTTACATCATGAGAAGCTGGATCAAGGGTTTGAAGCAGTAAAATAAAAGTGGAAGATTCTGCCATCCTCTTTAATCCACCAAGGCCTTAATATTTGCATTGTTGTAGATTCAGAGCCTTTTTGGCCTTGTATTAGCATCATTCTTGCGCAATTTCATGACCGTGAGTTGTACCTTTGTGCATTTTCAATGTGTGAGCAAAACTACTGATGCATGATAAGCACAAACATAGAAAGTGTTTGGATGAACAGTCACTTGAAAGCATACCATTCATCTGTTTGAAAAATAACCTAGGAGTTTGACACTCACACAAAAATTACATCTGGTGTTTTTGCCAAAAGAATGCTCCTGAATAGACTTCTGTATCTAGAGCTGGGCAAATAATTGATTTGGGGGGCTCACTGGCAGATCTACAAGAATTCACTTTGTATCAGCAAGGAATGAAGTGTTCAGCCAAATGAAAAGTAGGAAAAATAATAATTTTTGATTGAGAACAAGTTTTGGGTTTGGGGAGGGGGTTACTTATTTCCTTGTTCATTCTTTCATAAAACTGAAGTTGATTTCCAGATGCTTTGAACTGAAAATCAAAGTATCTCAAACCCAAATGCTGACATTTTTCCAGTTTAAAGATTTTCCTTTTCCCTTTCCTTTAAGAAACTTAAAAAAAAAAAAAAATGGATATCATTGAATCACCAGTACTAAGGAAAAACATTTTGGCCAAAGAATTTTTGACCAGGTCTTGCTATGCATTATATATTCACACAGTACATCTCCACTTTCTTAATACATGGTGAGAATGTGCTGAAATACAAAATGGTGCAACTTCAGTAAAACTATGAAAAGGGCAAGTCAGCACAGGAGACAAAAGGAACTATGATGCTTAGCTTTCAGTTAAAGCTATTAAGCTAGTGGATGTTCATGTTCACATCAACATTACTAAACCATGCAGGACTGCATAATTTTCTTTCTCTTTATTTTAGTACACTCTGGGAGACTTTTTAAACGTATCCTTGTCCATGTCCTCAAAAGTCAGTTGAGGTCTGGGAGTGGGAAAATGTAAATATTGTTAGAACAGGAAATCACACATGATATAAAATTAATACATTGTCATAATTTTGTTTCCTTGATATTCACAACTCTCAGTTTATATTAGTGACTCCTTAAAAAAATAAAAGACTGCCTCATTCCCTGAATAAGTTAAATGGCAGCTTGGGTCAAATACATGTTTGAGTACCAATAAAGTTCAACAAATATGATAAAAAACACATTCATAGTAAGATTTTTAATTGTTAATGTGTGATTCAACTTACTCTATTCCCCGTTTCTGCCCACTTTCCTTTAATGTTGTAACAGCCAAATAGCACCTGTAGCACCTGGAAATTTTGACTCTTACTGACAAGCTTACTTTGAAACGAAGGTACAAATTTAGATATTGTCATGCTATGACAGGTTACAGGGAGACATCAGAGCCACTTTACTGTATTTCTGCTTTCTGTAATCTTCAGTAAACAATGGAACGGCCTAAATGGTGCCAACTGTATTCTGGGCTGCATCAAAGGAAGTGTGACCAGCAGGTAAAGGGAGGTGATTCTCCCCCTCTACTCTCATGAGACCCCACCTGGAGTGCTGTGTTCAGCTTTGGGGTCCCCAGAGTAAGAAACATGGACCTGTCGAAGTGGGGCCAGAGGAGGACCCCAAGGATGATCAGAAGGTGGGAACACCACTCCTATGAAAAAAGGCTGAGAGAGTTGGGATTATTCACTCCGGAGAAGAGAAGGCTGTGGGGAAACCTTAGAGCAGCCTTCCAGTACCTAAAAGGGGCCTACAGGAAAGCTGGAAAGGGAATTTTTGCAAGGGCATGCAGTGACAGGACAAGGGGTAATGGCTTTAGACTGAAAAAGGGTAGATTTAGATTAGCTATAAGGAAAAAACTCTTCACTATGAGGACAGTGAGGCACTGGAACAGGTTGCCCAGAGAAGCTGTGAATGCCTATTCCTGGAAGTATCCAAGACCAGGTTGGATGGTCCTTTGAGCAACCTGGTGTAGTGGGAGGTGTCCCTTCCCATGGCAGAGGAGTTATAACTAGATGATGTTTAAGGTTCCTTCCAACCCAAAGTATTCTATGATTTTGTGATGGTGATAAGATAGACTTTGCAAGTCTGATGCTGACAGTAGCCTGAAATAGCTGCAATACCCAGAGCCCTGCTGGAAACCAACACAGAGCTGATATCTGAACAGTAGGATAAATGGTGTGGGCTGGAGTGGTTGTTGCAGCTGGGCGAGAGGGCCAGTGAGTAGAAAAGGCTGATGCACCACTGCTCACTTTGTTTAATGATACGGGAAAAAATCACCGGTCTCAAGGTGGGTGGAGATTACTGCGTTTTACAAAGGGATTTCCAAAGATTTGGCTTTCCAAGTCATTGTTGATCACTTATTGGCATATAGATGAACATTTATTAAAAAAAAATAATAATTGAAAATCCCATTCAGAGATGTGAGTGAAATTGAGTGTTATTTTCTGCTGTTCCATCTGGATTACAAAAGGAAAAGGTAAAGAAAGTTTGGCAAAGACTGAGATGCTCTGGGCTCATTCCTCTGCCATCTCCCATGAGATATGAAGCTGGCTTTAGGTTCTCCAGACACTCCAGAGTATGTCAATCCTGGAAAAACATATTTGAAAACTATCCTACATTCCTTTTCTAGAACTGAACTTGGTTTTCTGCTGAAGTGGTTTGAAGCAGGCTCTTAGCCAGTGCATATCTCAGCCCTTCACTCTTGCACATGAAGCACATAATCAGAAACCCCTGAACTGAACCAAGATAACATTCCACCCTGGAGTACTGGTAGATAAAAATGGGTGAGTCTCGGGTCTCCTGACTTCGTATGAACAGCAGAGTAGAAGTTTGTAATTTTTGAGCTAAGGATGAAGTATATAGTTTAAAGAGCAAGACTAATATTGAGAAATAGACTCTTGTTTAGGTGGTATTGTAAAAAAGCCTCAAACAATGCTGGAGGGCTGTGCCTTCCCTGCCATTATGGAGTGCTCCCAGGAACATCTAGAACAATGTGATCCCCACATCTACAGGTGTCCAGTACACTTGGGTGTCTTGCAGGCAACAGAAACTTTGTATAAGCACCTAAAAAAGTAGTTGTGATGTACTAAGCCACTAGGCGAGCTCAGGAGCCAGCAAAGACACATCCTTTGGAGAGCAGCCTGTGTCCATTCTGGTCAAACATCTGGAGAGGGTATATAGGTTGCAGAAATGCCCTTCACACTGTAGAGTAGCTGTGTCTGTGATCTTGCGTTTTTATGCACCTAGTTTGTATGTGTGCTAACTTCAGGTAAGATTTTGGCCTTGAAAACTCACATAATAATCTTCTCTGTAGTCAAAAGGAGTTCAGACGCAAATGCTATAAGCAATTCTAAAACAAAGTGTTCATTTCATAATGCACTCAAATAGTTATTCAATTGGCACATATTTGGACTCTGGCTGAAAACTGTAGTATTTATTTTTATGTTTTCCTGCTTCCAAGTCTGTGTACTCTGGTGAAGTTCTGACCATTTCATAAAAAGAAAAGATAGCATTTAATATTGCAGTGGGAGGGTGTAAGCCACAGCCATTAGAAAAAAACTATGTGGCTCTTTTTAGCTAAGCCTCCCACTGAGCTGAGAGCTGATTGCTAGGGAAGAGGGAGGCGGGAATTAGTCAATTCTGTTAAAAATGTCAAGGTTCTTGGAAGGTTTGAGTAACAAGAGGTGCTGAAAAGTATGGCAACCAAATCCCCATCTCCTGCCACTAAGCTTGTTACTTCTGCGACATTCTTGGCCTCTTGTAACCCAGTGTCTGGGAATTTGAGACTTAATCTTTGGTCTACCACATGTTGGTGCAGAATATAGCTGCTGCAAAATGAGACCAACCTACAAATGGGGAAAAGATCTATTTTAAAATGAAAAATCTCAGCCCTTTCATTCTTCCTTTGCACAGGCATTTTAGAACCCATTTTCAGTCTGGTACTGGCCTCTTAATACTGCATGGGCTATGTTTCTCACTCCAGACAGGCAGGAATGTTTTGCTGTTTGTCTTGACAGCCAGTATGCATGCTTCTACTGAGAGCATTCACTCATCATACACCCATGTGCAGCTCATATTCCCATTCTTCACATCAGGAAAACTTTATCTGGGTTCATTTAAATAGTAGACTACATAGGAACTGATATATTATTTCTGTAATTAACATTTCATCACAGTAACCAAGAATTTAAAATTTCATTGCTTAGTTTTGTAAGGTTGTAGTACAGAGCCTGAATATGTGACAACATCCTGGATAGCCCTTGCAGTCCATATCACCTTCTCATTTGGCCTGCACTGCTGAGAACGTAGACAAGACAGAGATCCTAAACAGTGGCACAGCCTTCATGCACAGTCTGTGCCATTTATGGTGGGACCATGGTTGGGGCAATAGCGATGCATTGCTACCAATGCCTAGGGTCCTTTAGCTTGTGGGGGCCTGCAATGCTCCACGAATCTGCCTGCTTCTATTCAGTACTGGTGCTACGTGGTATGAGGAGGTGGTTGTACCAGCATAACAGTGCTGTAATACCTGACAGATTTGCAGTGTTGCTGGGCAACGGTTTCAGACATTTTTTCTTTTCTGTTATTAATGGAGTATATCATACCATCAGCACAAGACATTTTTCTGGAATTTTTAGTGTAACTCTTTGAGGTAAAGTCCAGGAAGATACCTATTCCAGCTTGCTTAGAAATAACATTAAGACTTCGGCCGCTCTCTGGGAAGTTGAGACACTGTCATAGAAATAGCATTAAGCAGCAAGGTTCACCTCAGACGTGTTCTTCAACACTTGCCTGCTCCCAATGGCTTTGCCTTAAGATGTCTCTGTCTGGAACATCTCTTTCTTCAATAGCTAACCCTTTGGGACTCTCTTGAACTTTCCAGTTTGTCCTACCCACCTCACTGGGGCAGAAGACAGGATGCAATGGTGAATCTGCCCAGGGACAAGCCCCTTTGTTTCACTTTTGCTCTTCTCCCAATCTTAAAGATGTTTTACTTCCCCACAGAGAGTATATGAACAGGTCTTTGACTCCACTTCTGAAATTGTCCCTCTTTCTTGCTTGTAAAGAGCAGCACCTACCTGGCCTTTAGAAGCCTTGACAACTGCAGATAGGGGCCAGGTACTTGCACTTTAGCATACAAGGTACTTGTGTTTTAAGCTCACATTCATAGTAAGCGTCTGTGTCTGCAAAACGCACCCCTAGCATGCTGAGTTTCACCCTCATACATATCATATAAGAAAAGTGAAAGCAAGGGACAAGGGTTTGGCTCACTGCCTCCCATCTGGCAGAGTGCTCTTGGAGTGGCTGCGCCTGATCTCCATCAGAATGACCTAATTCTGCATACATCCATATTGATCTGATCTGCATCATCATCAGTTCAGCATTAATGCAATTGGGTGCAGAAAGCTTTCAGGGGGAATAGATGAAGAACAATGTATGTTATCCTCTTAGAGTAGGAGTGGAATTAGATTATTTTTGTGCACTTCAGTTGAAGCCTACTCAGTGACATTTCAAAAAGGCTGTGTGCAAAGGCCTTCCCTCCCTCCTTCCCTGCCTCCCTCCTTCCCACCCTCCTTCTATCCCTCCCTCCCTCCCTCCCTCCCTCAGCTGCTGCAGTCGCAGGAGGATGTAGAGGTGGTCCTTGAGCCGAGGGCTGCCAGCATCCAGCCTCTGCCGCGGGCAGACAGCAAAACCCCAACTGCTGCTGGGGAAGTTCTCATTCAGTTTTGGCAGGATGGCTCCAGCCAGCAGCCTCTCCCACTAGGGATGTGGATCAGTGTGGAGGCCCGGGGCACAGTTCTCTTAATTACACCACTGTAACTATGTTTCTCTGGTGGAGTCATTCCCAGTTTTTATCTGTGTAAATCAAAGAGAGCGCAAATGCTGAATTAATCTCACAGATTTCACTATGTTGATTACACCGTGTCAGGCATAAGGTGGTCCACAGAGGAAAAGCAACCTTCTTGTACATCCCAACAGGTTCTTGAGAGGCTGTGTTTGCTCACCTCCAGCTTAGGGAAGAAAAATCTTGTCCCTTCTTGTTACATTTCTGATTAGAATCAGAACTGCCAGATTTGTTTATATTAGAGAAGATGTGCGGGTGTAGAGCAGCTCTCGATGAGCATGAGAAGTTAATGAGATTGGTTTGTGCTAGAGGCACCAGTAGCCATACACTCACAACTGGTATGGACACAGCATACTTCTCAGTCCAAGACAGAACACATAAGAAATGCACAATAGGGTGATGTGAAAACTCTCTGAGTTTTTAGCCTAAGAATATGCACTATATGTAACAAATAATACCATCATCCATTTTTAAAATTGGTAGGAGAAAGCACAAACTCTGAGATTCAGTGCAGAGTGTTATAGATGTTGATCTCATTTGATTTTTTTCACGTTTCCTGTTCTGTTTCCATACAGGCTGTCCACACCGTCTGGGATCATTGTTGCTTCCATTGCATGACTGCTGAACTATAGCTGAACAACAGCAGTAGGATATGCAACGAAGACAAAATACGCAGAAATTAGGGAGATGCAAACTATTTGCAAATATTTGGTTTGACCACAATACAGTGGTTATTTTGTTGTGTGATATTAATACCATTATAGAGACAGACTTGGTTTTATCATCTTGCTTCTAATTGCAAGAGGAGAATAAAAGAAAGATGATGCAAGAGTGTGGTTTACATAAAGGAGACTTTTACAAAACAGAACTGAAGCAAAACCTGAGGGAAACTGTTACTCACTTCCAACACACAGTCAATGCACAGCCATACTCAAAGGATAGTAAAAATGAAACAGAGAACAAAGATTTTTGAGTCCCCTCTCATAGCTGCCATTTTCTGTATGTATCACAAAAGTAAGCGTTCTGATGCATATTCCTCCCCCTGTTGGGAATTTGCTTTGCATGGTTAGTGATTCCAGCCTGCAGTTGCCGTGAGGGATCCCTGAGCCCTCACTCACATTGATTCCTTCCCTAAGTGGGCATAGAGTTATTAATAGGAAAATAACTGTTCTGGGACAGAAGAAAGAAGGAAGGAAAGTTTTATCGTGCCAGCTTTTAGGAAGTGGAAGAGGATAAATGCATAACACTGTTTTATGTGTTTCTGTATTAATACAATGCAATAGTCTTCAGTACTTCTGTGAAACTTAGAAATGTACTGAGCTAAATTCTTTTGCCTTAGCTTCTATTTTTGGTGTTGAGTCTTTTCAGTTAACAAAAAACCAGGGAAGATGTGTGGTTGGGGGAGAGAGGAAAGTACTTTATAGGTGCTGTGATCAATTTACCAATGCAGCTGACATGAATGTGCCCTAAATCCTCCTGGATCTTCTTAATACAATGTAATCCTTCATTATCCATTTTGACACCTAATGAGCACACACACGTGTCTGCACTCCCAAGGCATGTATCTGTCTTGCCTTGCTAATCCCGTTATCCAGGCTGTGCCTCTGCTAGCTCTACTGCTGTGATTGACTCACAGATGCAGTGTCTCTCTGCACCACTCTATCTCTGACATGTAATCATAATAATTACTCTCCATCGGGAAGAAGGTCTGGAAACAGTAACATCTTCCACCTGTCGACATACACTGAAGTCTGTACATGTTTGTAAGCCAGAGTATGGTTTGTCAGTCTGGTGTTGAGCTTAAAAGGCCATTGCAGACCTTTTTATGATGCTCTTCCTCTGAAGAGGCAACTGAGCATTCACTGCTCTATTTGACACAACATGAAGAAGCTGTGCCATTAGGGTGGGGGAAAGGGCAGATGGTACTTAATCATGAGCAATCAGGCAAGGATTTTTCCTTGAAGAGAAAGAGAAACAATCCTTTCATTGACACCTGATGTTACCAGGCTGCTCTACCTGAACAGCAGCAGGGCTGTAGTCCTCCTACGTGTCCTGCAGCAACAGACTGGCGGAGCAGACCCTACACTTCCTTAAGCACAGAAGCAGATTCAGGGATCTGTCCTTCCTAGATGACTTGTACTGTGAAGGCTGAGCCTTAGTAAAAATTTAAGTTGGTATAAAACCCAGGGAATTAAACATCTTGTATTTTTTTTAAATGCTGTTTATGAAATGTCTTAGCTCAGGAATTTAAGATGTGGTGATTGCAACTAAAATCCCTTCATTATTCATGTCTACATGGCTGACAGTATCACCACGTAATTTGATACATTCTCGCTAGAGTGAATAACAGAGTGGATTTAGTAATGCTGGCTGGCGTGGAGTACAGTGTATCTTTCAGGATCTAGTGGAACCTGGGATAATTCAGAGCGATAACTAACCTCTTTACATGACAGCATAGCTCTTAAATAACTGTGTGATTGAGCATTTCTCCAGCTCCACTGAAAACACAAAGTGAGCAAACCTTGGTAACAGCAGTAGGTGTCCCGCTTCTGAGTCCAGCAGAGCCCTCCATTTCATTGGTGGCAGGTGGAAATTCAGAGCTCGTGAATTTGGGTTAGTGCTCAGCACAAATCTAACCATTGGAGTAGACGGAATTTTTTTTCACCCAACAGGAACAACATTAAGCAGGAGCACGGTATCACTGAGGGACTGCTATGGGCAGCACAGGGACAGGTTTGTGACAGTGGTGACTACTACAGCACATCAACAGTCTCATGGAATTTGGTGTCATTTGTGATGATGCACCTGCTATGGGAGTATACTCTTGAATGCAGGGGCCAAATCAGTCTTTGCTAAAATGTCCACACTTACCAGCAGTTACTGCAAGAGACGTTTGGGCACATCTACCCAGTGCAATGGAAGCTGTGCAAGCAGTTCAGTGCTGAGAAAAGATACCAGTTCAGTTACCAAAAGCAGTCCTGAAATCAGGTGTATTTTCTGTGCTTGGCCTAACTGGCTGAAGTGACTCCACAGCTCTCTTTTTGCAGTTATCATGTTTGATGTTAGTTTGAAAATTTCTGCACTTTGTTCCGCTGCACAATGTAGACAAGCCCTTTGACAGGCCCCTGAAGCATCTCCCTTGACTGAGATATAGATAAAAATGGTGGCACTTCCACAGCCCTGCTACCTTTGCGTGTAACAGTGTTGAGCTGTTACTTATTCTGAACATTAGAATATTCCTAGTCTCTACTGGGAAGCTACCATGAACCCTCTGGAAGACTTAGCTTGCTATTTGATGAATAATGATATTAGGCACTTCTGTGGCTGTTATGCTAAAGTCACATTTTGCAGAGCTTTTACAAGGAAAGACTATAGAGAGCTCAGTGTGAATAGGTGACAATATTCCCTGTCAAGTTTATTCGCCTCGTTAGTTAAGCACAGCTTGCATCTGACCTGGGTTTCTAACTCATCAGCCATGCATGGCTCTGATGCTTCTCTGACACTCACCCTTTCCAATTGCTGAGACTTCCTCTGAGACAAGGTCTAGGAGAGAAACCTCCCTGCTGGGCAACTGTGAGTTCCTGGGTGCCGTCTAGACGGCAGATGGGGTCTATGCAAATCACACAGAGACTCAAGCTAAAATGCGGTGGCTAACAGCTAAGAGGCAGAGAGCAGAAGGGGAGAGACCACCTTCATACACTGCCTAGCCTCTACAGCTGATCTTGTGGGCGCACCTAATCCATTTTGAAGCAAGACAGTCAGGTTAATTCACAATGCCTCCCTGTTTTGGGTAAGGTAATCTCTTTGACTTTGGACTGAAGCGGGAAAGAAGTGCTTATGCTAACTGCTTCAGCTGCTTCAGTGGTAAGTAGCAGCTGAGAGTATGAGCAATAGCCCACATTCAGCCGGTTCTAGTAAGGCTGCAAGTGCAGTCTCTGCCCTGGAGAAGTACCTTCTGCAGGGCAAATACCAGTAATTACAGCTTCACAAGAATGGCTGATCTGGGATGTACTCCAGAGTTATGCAGTAGTCAGAATTATTTAGCATAGATTTTTTAGAATTCTAGAAGTAATGACAGTAAAATGTAGGGTTATAGTAAAATACTGACAACAAGCTTTACTGCCCCAACAGGGAGGTTCCCTAAACATGGGGTAAAAGCCTTTATTCTGGTGACATTTATTTCTAGTTATTTTTAGGATTCACAATGTGTTCTGAAATGGACAGGACAACAGTAGGTGCAAAAGAGATTAATTTGCAGGAAGGTGGCAAAATGATGGCAATTCTCCCTTTGTGTTATGATGAAGCACATACTTTAAGATACAGTGGGTTTGTTTTATTGTGGAACCAAGTAAAGGAGCCTGGGTGAGGTAAACTGAGTGAGCAGTTGCACAGAAAGAAATCAGGTCTGGAAGAGGAGCTTGAAAGAAAGGATAAGACATGGCATTGTATGCCAAATCAGGAGGGGCACATCAAGCACAAGGCTCAGAGAAAACTTCTGTTCCTGAACTCCCGTGGGACTATTAGATGTAGTGCATTACGTATGTCAGCTGGGGAGACCCTTCTTTTCCATTTAAAAGCCTAATCCTTTCCTGAAGCTTAGAAAGCTGGCCTCAAAAGTAATCCACAGCAAAGTTTTCTTCCCACTATCTATGCCCTGTGAGATGAGTTGTACAGCTAGGATGATTTTCAATAGTGTTATGATAGGAAGTGGAGTGTGCCCTTTTTGCATAGAAAGAATTTATACTGTTCTTGTATGGCATATTTGCTTTTGAGAGTTTTCTGGATACGTTTCAAAAAGAATATAAATTACAAGCATGTTTTTATCAGTCAGAACCATGTGCTGTTTGGTTGGAGTTCCGTTGGTCATGTTTTGAAGTGCTACTAGCTCTATCTGTCAAAGTGTTTTATCCTATATGAATGTGTTGGGTTGCTACAGTGTGGGAAGGTGCTGCTGCTGGACACTTGGAGGATATAAGCATGAGAAAATGAATTTTTGTCTGAGGAAATGTTAAGAGTCAAGGTGGAGAGGTAGGAACAGGGATGATTATCTAGGGTAGTGAGCTGGAAGTTATGAAACAAAAAGATCCATGTGTTTGAGGAGCTGCTGCTTGTTACTGCCATATGCTGCTGTACAGTGACTGAAATATAATTTTACCATCACCACGAGGAGAGGGAGGGCTTATGAGAGCATGCAAGAGAACAGCTTCTGGCCCTGACCAGACACAGCCATCCCATCCAGGCAACTGCAGCTGCAACAGCAAGGGCCTGGGGTGGTGGGTTGGCAATGCTGTTCCTGTGTGTAGCCCTTTTGCCGAACCCAAATGCACCAAAAGTCCATTGAACAGGACTCTGTTCAGGGAGACCATTACCCTGCAGAATTACAGCCTGACTCAGATTTATGTCTAAACCACGTTACACCATTTTGGCAGTACTAGCAGGTCAGTCAAGTGGGTATAAATGGGAATCAGCATCTGAGGCAGCTCAAAAAGAAGAGGGAAAGCTCTGGAAGCTGAGCAGTGAATATTTGGGCCACAGTATTTTCTTATTTTTATTGTCACACTGTGTAATTTATATTGCAGCTTGAGTGTTTGTGGTGCTTTGTGACAGATAAAAGATTCTACCAAACATGAAAGGAAAAAGGACGTGAAGAGACAGAGAACCGTGCAGGTGGAGAGGATGCTTCAAACATATAGAAAAGAGGAAAAAAAAGCCACTGAAGAAATTAAGGAAGGTATTCAGTGGCATGGGAAATAGAAAGGCAGCAACACTGGGACAGGCTTAAGGAGAGAAGTGTAAGAGAAGGAAGACTGGAAACAAAGGAGTTTTACCTTGGTGGATGACATAGAAAAGGAGAGGGAAATGCAGGGCAGCAAATAATTTGGGAGGGAACTGGCAGCAACAGTTGCTGACACTAAGGAGACACTGTCAGTGATGGGCAAGTATGTGCTGCTTAAGTCTGTTTCAAATCCATTATTGCCTGGACTTAAATACGGTCCAAACTGTAGAGCTGGTAGAGCCTGGACATCCTTGAAGAAGCACGTTGATCATAGGACACAGAGGTCTGTGGCTGCTCAGGCAAAGGGAAAAGAATGTAAATTGTCTTTCTACAACTTGACAAAACAGAGAGGGGATGGAGGATATGTGGGAAAATGGTCTGGAAAGAACAGGATCTTTTCCCTCCCCTTCCCCACTTCCCCCCCCCCAACCCCCCAAATCAACTTCTATTGTTTTCTTATGTGCCTGTAACAAAAATTCAGATTATAGAAAGTTTTCAAAGTCCAAACTGTCCTGATTTGCTAACCCTGTGTTACTGCTGTGGAGCCAAAGTCTTGGCATCATCAGGTTTGGTGGGAATGGGCACTGTGAGAAGTAATAGTTCAGGATTTCCTTGTCTTGAACACATTTGTGTCTGGCTTCCAGCTAATGTGGTAAGAATGGATATTCCTGTGAACATTTACAATGGAAAATGATGATGGCTAATTGTAGGAGGATGTTTACATAACTCTCCACAGATCGATTTTATTTGTATTAAGTCACTGCTTAACACAAATTCTAGTTCACATGGCATAAAGTGTTGTTTATTTGGAACAGAATTTGGATTTTTGTTGTATGCCTCATCCTTTCGGAGCCATTCTATGTGGGTTACCATTGTTTCTCGCTTAGTTTTAAGGGAAATAAATCTGGTTTTGATCAGCTTTCTCCCTGTTCTGATGGGAATTTCTGACTGACAGCTATATTCTTTCTGTTGATGAGTATGACTGAAAGATCATGCTAATGCATTGAAGTTAGATATAGATTTAGGATAGTTCCACCTACGTTCAAATCACAGAGATGTTCAATCAGCTCTGTTTCAACAGTGTTGAAAATACTCTACTTCTAAAAGGGTGAATCAGTTCACCTTTTCAAAACAGACTGAAGAGGCTAAAAGTATTTCATTTAACATCTCTTATGTTGCTGAGACTTTACAGATAAAAATTAATTACTTCTGGCTTGTACAACTAGGTCACCTTAACGTTTTCTCAGCTTTAAATCTGCCTTGAAGAAACCACACTGAATCAATTCAGAGCAGATAAGATATGCAGATGAGCTATTCATCTCTCAAAAATGTGTTCTTTCCAAGAGATGGCCATTTGCTTATTAGAGGAAAATCAAAGCTGTTTGTCACCTGAATGCTGTGATAAAAATGTATTTGTATTAACAAGGAGGAGAAAGTACATATTTATTACCTGTTTCAGTCCTTAAAACCTGTTTTATTAGATCTTCTGTTAATTCTAATAAGAGAAGTAAAACAAGACTGAAACTTTACTGATGTAAGCCATACTCGTATTTGCTTTCAGCTTTGCTTTTCTGTGGCATGTTGACATTGGAGGCTCAGGAATTGTTCCTACATTCTGGTAATGGTTATTTCTATACCAGAAGCAGTATCATGCTATAGGTATTTTTTTAAGTTGTAAAATATGAAATATTCATAAACCACTTCCCTGGATTCATCATGTTAGTTGAATGTTTAGTGAAGCAAGTTTGTAAATATTGCCAAATGAGCACCAGATAACTTCATTCCACTCTGCATCTCTTTCCTCTTCTGATGGATAGCTAATTAATTAGCTGATTAAGGATGATGGATTTGACATACCTAGGCCCATGGGCTGTGTCGTGGAATTTGCAATTTGATCTCTGTCATGTTTATCTGTGTTGTAAAGCACATAAGGCAAGTCAAACTTACTTTATCTGAGAGGTGGAAGGTTGAAGTCCATGGCTAAGAGAAAATTATGGAGAGCAACCTTCATCACTGCTGATCTGCTCCTTGAGTGTCTCCAAAGATTCTGAATCATAGCATGTCTTGTGGGTCCTCCCTACCTCACTTAAACATTTATGTGGCAGACTGTACTGCATCAAAATGACAGGACACTGTCACACAGCTTTTTACTACAGTGTAAGATGGGACAAGGTTTAGGGAGAAGTCAAGGAGAAAGTCATTCTCTCTCAGCTGCATTGCTAAAAAGGAAGATTGTCTCTTCAATGTTAACCAGGTGTTTAAGCAGGTGCCTACATAGCCATGCAGCTTTCCCATGGGAGGTATCTTCCTGTATCATCTCCGTAGTTATACCTGAGTGAGTGGTACACTGGCCATTCACCACCTCTTTGCTTTTACTCCAGCATGCCTGCCCTTCCATATGCTACCTTCATATATTTAACCCTGTTCTTTTTAAAAACATTTATTTATTAAGAGCAAGCATGGTAACGTTCCATCCAGGATTTCAAAACTATGGCACTTCCATTTTTTCAGGATGACCCTGAAGACTCTCTGGATGGGCTCTGTCATGCAGTGTCATCTGAGCCATTCAACACTTCTTTGCATATTGAGGTTTCATTTTGAATGTTATTTTGTTTCAGCATTTAAAACAGAACCATTTTATATAATCAGGAAACATTATAGAACATAATTAATTAAACACTTAGGCTTCTAACTCCCTTTCAGGTTTTTAACTTCTTTCCAGAAGCCATAAATACTTCATTGATCTGGACATTTGTGGCATAGGGCCTGTGTTCTTTCAGATATTAGGATTAATATATTCCTGACTCTCACACCTTGTTTTGGGGAAAGTGTATTTTCCATTTAACTTGTGTTTTCTCAGCTTTGAGAAGATACCTAATTGACATACTCCATACTGAATAAATAAAATAAACAGTCTTTCTTCAGTTTTGGAGGAGACGAAATGTGTCCAAAATCACATTATCACTTAGCAAAATGATTTTAACTGCAGTGGCTTTTTCGTACTTTGTTTGGTTGTTTGGGCTTTTTTCACTTTCTTTAAAATACTGGTAATAATTTACGTATGCTCAAATCTTAACGTTACGCATGTTCTTAAGTCACAATATACTTAAGCTTAAATAGGTTGCCAGCATTTCACCCTCAATTTTAGTTACACTCATTTTTAAGAGGAGAAAACAATCCAATTGCACATCATGTTTAATGATAAACTAATTTTGCCTTAAAAAGAAGTTATCCACTTTTCTCTTCCTTAACATTTATTCAAAACACATGGTTATTACCCTACTTTAAGTTAGAGGTGAAAAAATATAACAAAAGCACATTACTGTCTGTACACTAGTGTTCTTAAATATAGGAATCTTTTGACAGTTTTAACTTTGTTAAAGTGAACTGTCCCAATAATAGTCAATTTTAGTATAAAGCTGGTAAATGTCAAATTGATTTTGCTTTATTACAGTGGATGATCACTTTTAAATTAGATCTGTGTCTGTTGTGAAGGTTCACATGTCCTGGTTCCGTGTAAAAAGGGGTTCAGGGCAGGACCCACACGGAACAGAACTATGTACTCGCCTCTCCCCCCCTGAGAGAGAGAGAGAGAGAGAGACTTTTTAGAAAAAAATGAAGTATATTGTTCAACAAGGAACAGAAAACAAAAAAGGGAGGTAAGGAAAATAATATATATAAAGACCAGGGGAATAATACAAAAGATAAAATATACAAAACCCTCAGAAATGGTTCCAGGGTCCCACGGAGTGAAAGGAGAACTTTCCTCTCCGAGCTCCAAGGCAGGAGTGAAACAAAAAACCACTCCCTGCCTCTTATCAGAGTGTGTGTGGGAAGGGGAGGGAATACAATGGTTTCACCCCCACCCGGGGTCCTCCCAGTTGCTGGAAGGTCACGCCCCCATTCCAAGCCTCAAACCACAACATCACATCCTCAAATTATGCTCCTTGGATGCTGCACTTTCCATTCCTTGCTGCTTAATACAGGACAGCACCTTCTTTTTTCCTCATGTTCTTAGTGAAGTGAAACCTGTGTGCTGTGGAGAATCTCTTTCTAGTCACACTGCAAGAACCTCTCACTCTGGGGAAAAGGTTACACCCTTTGCACTTGCTGACAACTAAAGTCCCTAGAGGTTCTTCCCAAAGCACTGCCACAGATTCCTCAAATCTCATGAAATGGAAGAAGGCTCTAATTATTTACAGGACTCGCTGGCCAGATTCGGCTGCCATTTCAAGGAGATTTGAACTAACTTGAATACTGTTCAAAAGTTTTTGTTATGGTCTTAAAGTGCATGTATTAGATTTATGGTCTGGAGGCAGGCTTGGGCATAATTTATAAAATGCCAGATTTTTATTTCTTTAAACAACCAAACTGTCATCAGTCCTTTAACAATTCTCTCTTTTGATATGAAACTTCTTATTTTGGAGCTATGTATTTCATAGGCTCCTTTACACATTATCTGGAACTGATGCCTGTTCTTCTCTTACCAACAGCTACAGCATCTTTCAGTTTAATCTTACAATACAGGAAAAATTTTATATCATCACAGCATGAGCATGTTGTGAATCCCTCCTTGAAGAGACAGTTTTGCTTGGCTTTTATGTACTTTCCAATGTCACATCATCATCAGGAATAGAAAAAAAGGAGCCAGTGGGTATGTGCTGGTGTCAAGATATGCTTTCATTGGGATTTTATTTTGCTGAAGCTTACTCCAACACTTACCACTTTTGTTCCTATAGGGTGGTGAATTTGATGTGCTTGAGCAAACACCCTTGTCCATGGGCTAGGCAACTCCCATCATCGGACAAAATGACTCTGAAGGCTTGGGCAAGTTTTGAGGGTTTTCTGCACTCTGTTATACACTTTATCTACTTCTGGAGAAAACAAACAAACAAACAAACAGACAATGAAACCAAGACACAAGAGCCCAAACAGCATGTGAACTGCTATAGGAAACTGAAGGAGTGGAGTATGTCAGGACCACCCAAAAACTAATTGAACTTACCTCTTCGTCATGAAGCATGGAGAGATGTGCCCTGGGTAGTCTTCAACACTGTGTACACAGTATTTCTTCGTAAGTTTGCCTTGCACCTGCTCTGTGTCCGTCAGAGGTTGAATCTCACCTCATCACCTTAATGTTACTCTTTCCTGGTCACCTTCCCGACTTTCTGAAGTTTGGTTAGGTGGCAGAGGGGCTGAGAGTGCATCTCTAGTTGTGAGATTTGTGATCTCTCGTTGCATGAAAGAATAGTTGTGTTATTTAGCTTTGAGCATGTGAAAAGAGCAGCCAAACACAAGTTTTTCGTTTTATTTTGAAAATAGTTAGTTCCACATTAATTGTGACTCTTGCAAATGGCAGTTCTGTAAAGTACTACAAATGCCACATCCCTTCCCCAGTATGTCCCTCACCATGCCACATGGGTAAGCTCCTGAGCTTCCCTAGTCTATGTTTTCTTACTAGTGTCCAAAAAAACCTTCAGTATTGTATGAATCTATGGATCTCAGAAAAAAACAGGCCATTGAAACAAACATCAGACTGTTGACATATACATTAAAGACAAGGTATCTAAACCCATGAAAGGGCAGAATGAAAGGGAACTATAGAGAAGTCTATTTCTTCTTTCACATTATCCAAAATTTCTACCATTAGCCTTCCTTCACACTGAGTGCTTTCTTTGCTGCTTCATTTGCAATTCCGTTTCTGTTCTCTTTTCAAATCAACTGCCAAAATCTCCACATGTGCAGTACCCTTAAATTGCACATTTCCCACTTAAGTATTGCTTGTGATTCTTGAGTGGTCCATTATGGTCCATTATGGTGCAAGCTTAGGCTTGGGGAGGAGTGGCTGGAGAGCTGCCTGGGGGAAAAGGACCCAGGAGTGTTGGTGGACAGCTGGCTGAACATGAGCCAGCAGTGTGCCCAGGTGGCCAAGGAGGCCAATGGCATCCTGGCCTGGGTCAGAAACGGTGTGACCAACAGGAGTAGGGAGGTGATTGTGCCCCTGGACTCGGCATTTGGTGCCCCTGGACTCAGGACTGGTGAGACCACACCTTTAGCACTGTGTCCAGTTTTGGGCACCACAGGATAAGAAGGACACTGAGGTGCTGAAGTGGGTCCAGAGAAGGGCAACGAGGCTGGTGAGAGGGCTGGAGAACATGCCTTATGAGGAGTGGCTGAGGGAACTGGGGTTTAGTCTGGAGAAGAGGAGACTGAGAGGAGACCTTATTGCTCTGTACAACTACCTAAAAGGAGGTTGTGGTGAGGCTGGTGTTGGTCTCTTGTCCCAAATTACTGATGGTAAGATGAGAGGAAATGGCCTCAAGTTACACCAGGGAAGATTTCGATTAGATATTAGGAAGAATTTCTTCACTGAAAGAGTGGTGAGACACTGGAATGGGCTTCCCAGAGAGGTGATGGAGTCATCATCCCTGGAGGTGTTCAAAAAACGAGCAGATGTGGCACTTGAGGCTATAGTCTAGTGGTTAGGGAAATTAAGATGAAGGTTGGACTTGATGACCCTCGAGGTCCTTTCCAACCATGGTGATTCTATGAGTCTATGCTCACTATTCTCTACGTAAGAAATGTTCCTTGCAAGTTATCAACAAAGCTCAAGAAGAAGATGCGTGAAACTACTTGGAAATCCAATATTAATAAGAAAATTAGAAGATGCATCCAGTGGCATGCTCAGATACAAATTTGGCTTTAGACAGCGAGTGTGCTGAATTCAGAGGTAGTCCTAGAGAGGAGGTGTAGGTGACAGGTCTAGCAGGAACTGGAGTCTTGAAGATATTCCTAGTGTTGGGGCTGCTCCTTTTTCCCTCCATCAAGTGTGAGGGTAAGACCAGTGAGAATCTTAACATTTGCTTCTCTCTAGGTATCATCTTCCTTTTACCTGACCTGTATTTAGATTTTAATTTTGTTCCTAATGTTTCTTACCTGAAGAGAAGGATAGGGTCCCTGCAAGCTCAGTCAATGTACCTGTTGGCCTGTTAAAACAAAATCTCTCTTCACACAGACCTCTCTTCATTTGTGTCTTCAGCCCATCACAGCTGCTGCAACACTGCAATTACCACTGTGACAGGTATTTGAATGGGCTTTCAACCAATGACACAGAAGGCAACTTTGTACAAGGCACTCTTTGTTGACTGTCACCTTTTCATAGCCTGGAAAATTACTCAGATAAGAAGTGACAATTACTGTGAGATGCTCAAAGCAAGCATACCATTATCCCATTGCATTGTTCAAATGGTATAGCAAAAGTTAAAACGCAGTAAAGGAACAGGAAAATACACATGGAAACTGCAGCACAACAATGACCAAAGTAATCCATTTTTAAGCCTGCTATGCCATGCTTAGTATAAAAAGTGGCTCACAAATTGCACACTGAACTGATTTAGAGGACTGTAAACTGTTCTCAGGATTCTTAACTTTTCTGTTTGCCACTGAAAAATTTGTTTAATTTTTTCCTTATTGTAGATTCATCTCAGACAGGATCTTGTTCTGATCTTACAATTCATGTATGATGTACAAATGGAGGCAAAATGTCTGTGTTTCTATGAGATCAAGAGATAGTTTTGGAAATTTCTTCTAGAACTAATGTAAACAGCCTCTTTAGTACTATACATTTTTGTTCTAGTCGAAGCTTATCCTTTAAATGACCTTTGGTAATTCTCTCACAGATTGGTTACACACCTAATTAACATTTCTGAAAGTCTGGGCAAAAGATGTAAAGAGTATCAAGAGTTTTTGAGGATGGATTAGAAAACGCCACATTCAAGAAATCTGTAAAGGTTTTAGTTGTCTTTCTGTTATAGTTGTACTCCTACTAGCAGAATTCATAAGCCAAACACTTTCTATATGTATACTGGAATAGCACAAACCCCCAGAATATGAGTGGGAGTTGCCTAGTTACTTGTGATTTTAGCCCTATTTCAGCTGAAATATATTCAGATGCAAATTACAGCATTCAATGACATTGATGAAACTCTCTTAAAGAGTCTATAAAAATGAATGTTTTGCATTCATCTGTGGTCATTTTTATCTTATGACAGAAGAGATGCAAGTGATATTCCTAATTCATGTAACTCAAGACAAATCATGGACACAAGATACCGCAGATATTCTTTATTTTATCTGATTGTTCAGTGTACTAAGAAAAATGTATAATGGAAGTTGTTTCTGTAAGAGCAGAGAGAAGCCTGCCTTTTATTATGATGTGCTGTATTTCTCAGTAAAGGGAAAAGTATTTCACGCTTTGTTGTTCTGACCGAGACATGAAAAATAATCTGTGGTATGTAAGCAGCCAGACAACCAGCTTGTTATATGCCTATCACTTCACTATGGAGCATGCCTGGCAACACAGATACCCTGACTGCAAAATATCAGGGAGGCCATTTCTCAGGAATTCAATACTTCTGGCCCATCTTTAACATAAGACTGCAACAGCTGCAAGTAGTGCATAAGACGTGCAAGTATACATCAGAAATACTCTGGTAAGGCAACGAAGCCTATAAATGAAGGCCTATTATTCATAACAAATTATTGGACTATTGTAACTGTTAAAGGTATGGAAACAGCCCTGTTTCCTTTCTCACTAACTTCAAAAGCTGTATTACATTCAAAGTTCATCCATGATCCTATAATCAGCATCCCAATTTCCAAGACAGCAGTTCAGGGAATGGAAAACAAGAGGAGTCAGCATCAGTGATGGTGCTAATAATGGGCTAAGCAGCAATACTGATCTTGTTCTCCATGTGGTTTGAGAACATCTCTCTTAGGGAGTGTCTCCATTGTACTGGCTCATAAATAACCTTTGCTTGGTTTTAGCCAGACCTCCTGACGGAATAAGACGTTTCCAGGCTCATTGATCACATGCCTGCCTGTCTGTTTTTGCTGGCATTTCTCCCTCTCTCCATCCCATAACTGTCCACAGATTTCAAGCAAGTGCAGTACAGAATGAGATGCCTGAAAAGTGAGCAAAGGCAGCTCAATAAGTTTTTTTAAACTCATGTTTTAGGTAGAAGAGAGAGGATCAAATGACCACCCCATAGAGAGAACTGTGGCTATAACTTCACTGTTATGTATTGCTTTTGGCTGTGGCTGTCTGGGTTACACCACCTGCTGCCGTTCATGATGTGGAGGACAAGGCAGAAGAGGAGTGAGTTGTGGGGAGGTGAGTTTATTTCAAGGAAACTGCCGAGGGGAAGGTGGGAAGGTTGTGGGGCAACACATACAAATCCTTAGAAGATGCAGCTTGCTTAGTTCCAGGTTTCACAGCACAGATCATTTCATTTCCTTAAACCATTTTAGATGATGAATATACTTTCTGCTTTAATCTTGCTTGTATTTGCTCAGCTTGTGTACTCGGAGACTTTTGAATCTGATTAGAATGTAAGTTTGCTTACATCAAAAGTTAAGTCCTTGCAAGTAAAACTTGCATTGTAGAGGAACGTATTTGTAAAAAATGCATTTGCATTGCAGGAAAGAAAAGTACTGCTGCACTCTTATAGGGTCGCTCATTATTTCAGCTGTAATTTCCAGGGTTTCACTGGTGGTTACATGCATAGCTAATTAACGGCAGCGTTCTTTCATCATGGCTAAAGGGAACTTTGACTCAAAGTTTATTAGCTTGGATGACTCCTTATTTTAATCACAGGGAAAATAACATAAGGAACTGTGAGAGACCTCTGTGTCTCCTCTCTATCAGGCTGCTAGCTCTCACTCATGCTGGCAGCTATGGCATCAAATGAATGCTCTGATCTCTTACAGGGCATGTTACACACACACACACTAATTAACAGCATAACAGGGAACCTAAGACTGTAATTGAAAAACACCTGTAAAGGGCAATACTGGTAAGAAATGGAATATTGCATGAGCTTCCCTTCCAAATAAATGAGAAACCCATTCTTGTCTTTGTGCAGATGTCATGCAAACCATTTACGTGACAAGCTAAACTTCTGTCCTGGTTACTGGCAGGGTTTGTTTTGGATAGAAACTGCAACAGGACAACAGTCTCGCAAAATGTTGGCTGAAGTTGCTGATTTGTTCAGGCAGCTGGCTGCAACGAA